>NW_026968155.1:0-122487 GCF_028390025.1 Pseudophryne corroboree | reverse complement strand
TAATGCCAGACTGTACTTAGAAATGCAAATAAAAATACAAGAGACAGCTCTCCCGATAAGAGCTGTCCCTTGCGATAGAAGGACTTCTGGGTTTAGGAGCTGAGAGTCCGTCTAAGCATGTGCAGTGTGATGCAGCGGCTGCTGGGGGTGCTGGGAGAGATCAGATTACATCTTTTTTTAGGGGTATATGGGAAAAGAAGCCTATAGGCTTCTAATGAGTAACGCCATCTAAAGATAGCATTTTGCACAGGCTTCATGCACCAGAATGTATTGCATTCCAGAGCTTGGAACATATGGGAAATGTAGCCAAATTCTAAAAATGGCAGTTTTCAGATTTTTACCTGCATTTTCCTTTTAGTGCATCCTGCCCTAGATGTCATATCATAAAACTATTATATTCATTGTTAGATGATAAAAAAAATGTAATCAGAGTGACTGTATATATTTGGCATGAAGTGTGTAACTGTATATTGTCAATAGGATATGGTTCACCTTAAAGTTCATTGTCCTATTTGCTTGCAAAATGATGCAAACCATCAAAAAATTACAGTTCAAAAAATAAAATACTCAATAATAAAAAATCAGAAAAATGAAAAAAATATTACAATGGAGCTGTATCCATGCTGCACTTTACAAAAGATAATAAATATTAGTTACCCTTTTGGTATAATATTATTCTAAAGAATTACAACATAAAAAAAGAGACTGTGTCATGCTATGTTGGCCAGGCTGCTCTACACTGACTATTCACAGGTGCAATCCCATTACTGATCAGCATGGGGATTTTGACCTGCTCTGTTTCCAACCTGGGCCGGTTCATCCCTCTTTAAGCAACCTGGTGTCTTTGAGCTCCCACAGAGACACCATATTGATGCTGAACTTAATGTGGACACCCGATCAGCATAGCTCAATGGGGACCAGAACTCCTGGCCTCAAACACTCCAACAGCCTCAGTCTCCCAAGTAGCTGGGATTACAGACACACACCACAGTACCCGGCGAGGAACACAGCCTTTTTTCTAGCATAGGAATTTCTCTCACTCTGATGTCATAACAATGAGAAACAGCTTATCAATGCCATCTACTGGCCATTCATATAACTACATTCTTTATATTTTTATAGGTAATGACTGATTAGATTTGGTATATACTTTATTCAGCATTGTTAGTGATTATTCTCTATCAATAATCATACTCATGATAGTGCCACTGTATCCCAAAACCAATTATCCATTATTTGTAATGGTACATTTTCTAGAGCACATTCCACTATGTAATTCATGCTCTGTGGCATCCCGCTTACCTCTAATTCACCTCATATCATTGCCTATATCACCATCCTTATATTCCACACTCCAACTGCATCACATGCAAAAGCATCCCTTACTAACATGATTTCACTAGTCAACAAGTAACTGACACCCACAAGAACAGCACCTACATCTCCTTAAATATTCTGTGCTGGTGTAATTCTTTTGATGATCTGATGGGCCATGTGCATGAAGCTGAAGCAGTGGATGTAATGCTGTAAATGTGCATGTATGGGACTAGCATACAGAACTCTAGTTAAATATATATAGTTTATCATATTAGGGGTGTGTTGTACTGATCATCACTTCTGCGATTAAATACTTCCCACCACTTTTCTTGTTTGTATTAGCATTAGTAATGCCAGACTGTACTTAGAAATGCAAATAAAAATACAAGAGACAGCTCTCCCGATAAGAGCTGTCCCTTGCGATAGAAGGACTTCTGGGTTTAGGAGCTGAGAGTCCGTCTAAGCATGTGCAGTGTGATGCAGCGGCTGCTGGGGGTGCTGGGAGAGATCAGATTACATCTTTTTTTAGGGGTATATGGGAAAAGAAGCCTATAGGCTTCTATTGAGTAACGCTATCTAAAGATGGCATTTTGCACAGGCTTCATGCACCAGAATGTATTGCATTCCAGAGCTTGGAACATATGGGAAATGTAGCCAAATTCTAAAAATGGCAGTTTTCAGATTTTTACCTGCATTTTCCTTTTAGTGCATCCTGCCCTAGATGTCATATCATAAAACTATTATATTCATTGTTAGATGATAAAAAAAATGTAATCAGAGTGACTGTATATATTTGGCATGAAGTGTGTAACTGTATATTGTCAATAGGATATGGTTCACCTTAAAGTTCATTGTCCTATTTGCTTACAAAATGATGCAAACCATCAAAAAATTACAGTTCAAAAAATAAAATACTCAATAATAAAAAATCAGAAAAATGAAAAAAAAAAAAAAAAAAATGACAATGGAGCTGTATCCATGCTGCTCTTTACAAAAGATAATAAATATTAGTTACCCTTTTGGTATAATATTATTCTAAAGAATTACAACGTAAAAAAAGAGACTGTGTCATGCTATGTTGGCCAGGCTGCTCTACACTGACTATTCACAGGTGCAATCCCATTACTGATCAGCATGGGGATTTTGACCTGCTCTGTTTCCAACCTGGGCCGGTTCATCCCTCTTTAAGCAACCTGGTGTCTTTGAGCTCCCCCCAGAGACACCATATTGATGCTGAACTTAATGTGGACACCCGATCAGCATAGCTCAATGGGGACCAGAACTCCTGGCCTCAAACACTCCAACAGCCTCAGCCTCCCAAGTAGCTGGGATTACAGACACACACCACAGTGCCCGGCGAGGAGCACAGCCTTTTTTCTAGCATAGGAATTTCTCTCACTCTGACGTCATAACAATGAGAAACAGCTTATCAATGCCATCTACTGGCCATTCATATAACTACATTCTTTATATTTTTATAGGTAATGACTGATTAGATTTGGTATATACTTTATTCAGCATTGTTAGTGATTATTCTCTATCAATAATCATGCTCATGCTAGTGCCACTGTATCCCAAAACCAATTATCCATTATTTGTAATGGTACATTTTCTAGAGCACATTCCACTATGTAATTCATGCTCTGTGGCATCCCGCTTACCTCTAATTCACCTCATATCATTGCCTATATCACCATCCTTATATTACACACTCCAACTGCATCACATGCAAAAGCATCCCTTACTAACATGATTTCACTAATCAACAAGTAACTGACACCCACAAGAACAGCACCTACATCTCCTTAAATATTCTGTGCTGGTGTAATTATTTTGATGATCTGATGGGCCATGTGCATGAAGCTGAAGTAGTGGATGTAATGCTGTAAATGTGCATGTATGGGACTAGCCTACAGAACTCTAGTTAAATATATATAGTTTATCATATTAGGGGTGTGTTGTACCGATCATCACTTCTGCGATTAAATACTTCCCACCACTTTTCTTGTTTATATTAGCATTAGTAATGCCAGACTGTACTTAGAAATGCAAATAAAAATACAAGAGACAGCTCTCCCGATAAGAGCTGTCCCTTGCGATAGAAGGACTTCTGGGTTTAGGAGCTGAGAGTCCGTCTAAGCATGTGCAGTGTGATGCAGCGGCTGCTGGGGGTGCTGGGAGAGATCAGATTACATCTTTTTTTAGGGGTATATGGGAAAAGAAGCCTATAGGCTTCTAATGAGTAACGCCATCTAAAGATAGCATTTTGCACAGGCATCATGCACCAGAATGTATTGCATTCCAGAGCTTGGAACATATGGGAAATGTAGCCAAATTCTAAAAATGGCAGTTTTCAGATTTTTACCTGCATTTTCCTTTTAGTGCATCCTGCCCTAGATGTCATATCATAAAACTATTATATTCATTGTTAGATGATAAAAAAAATGTAATCAGAGTGACTGTATATATTTGGCATGAAGTGTGTAACTGTATATTGTCAATAGGATATGGTTCACCTTAAAGTTCATTGTCCTATTTGCTTACAAATTGATGCAAACCATCAAAAAATTACAGTTCAAAAAATAAAATACTCAATAATAAAAAATCAGAAAAATGAAAAAAGAAAAAAAAAATGACAATGGAGCTGTATCCATGCTGCTCTTTACAAAAGATAATAAATATTAGTTACCCTTTTGGTATAATATTATTCTAAAGAATTACAACATAAAAAAGAGACTGTGTCATGCTATGTTGGCCAGGCTGCTCTACACTGACTATTCACAGGTGCAATCCCATTACTGATCAGCATGGGGATTTTGACCTGCTCTGTTTCCAACCTGGGCCGGTTCATCCCTCTTTAAGCAACCTGGTGTCTTTGAGCTCCCCCAGAGACACCATATTGATGCTGAACTTAATGTGGACACCCGATCAGCATAGCTCAATGGGGACCAGAACTCCTGGCCTCAAACACTCCAACAGCCTCAGCCTCCCAAGTAGCTGGGATTACAGACACACACCACAGTGCCCGGCGAGGAGTGCAGCCTTTTTTCTAGCATAGGAATTTCTCTCACTCTGATGTCATAACAATGAGAAACAGCTTATCAATGCCATCTACTGGCCATTCATATAACTACATTCTTTATATTTTTATAGGTAATGACTGATTAGATTTGGTATATACTTTATTCAGCATTGTTAGTGATTATTCTCTATCAATAATCATGCTCATGCTAGTGCCACTGTATCCCAAAACCAATTATCCATTATTTGTAATGGTACATTTTCTAGAGCACATTCCACTATGTAATTCATGCTCTGTGGCATCCCGCTTACCCAGCGCCGGCGCCACCATTAGGCAGCTTTAGGCAGCTGCCTATGGGCGGCGGCACTTGAAGGGCGGCGCTGACTCTGAGTTCAGCACAAAAAAAAGGAAGTGACTTCTCTGTCTGACCTTCCCCTCTTGTGTCGCTCACTCGCTCCTCTCTCCTCTCCCCTCCCCCAACCTGATGACCGTGATGATCTGCTCCCTCCGCCGGCGCCGGGTCCGCAAACCAGGTAAGGAGGCAACAAAGCTGCCGTAGCCTGTGGAGGAGGCGGGGGGCGGGTCACGTCACGTCACCTGATGCAAAGATGGCTTCTCCCCTCCACACCGCGCAACTCATCCTCATCCTGCCGAGAGGTGAGTAGCAGGGAAGGGACGTGCAGCAGGCGCCGTGCCGTACATTGCTCCCTGGCAGCGGCGTCCGGCATCTGCTCTCCCTGGCCTGCACCTCTGAGCTCCGTGCATACGGGATTGAGCCACATCCTCCCTGACATTTTGCCCCTCCCACCGCTGCTGTGGATACGCAGGGGAGCTATCCCAAATGCTGGGATCCCAAACTGACACGACCCTAGAGAAGTAAGCCACAGGGGATGGGGGGAGGGAGGGGAGAGGTTAGGTGTAGGCTTGTGGGGGAGGGTTAGGGTTAAGCTGCGGGTAGGGGGAGGGACAGGGTTAGGCTGGGGGAGAACTGAAGTAGGGCTAGATTTAAGCTGCAGGAAGGGGGTGGTTAGGGTTAGTTACCACCAGGGAGGGTTAGGATTAAGCTGGGGGGGGGGGGGGCAATTAGGGTCAGGCTGCGGGAAAGGTGTGTCAGGGTTTTGGAGGGGGGGGGGTTAGGGATCAGGGTTACCTTACTTAATTAGCAAGTGTCTGGATTTTAATCTCTTGGATGTCGCTGACGGTATTTTGGCATCCTAAGCGCCAAGATATCATATGTATTCCATATATATTTTATATATATAATTTTGGATGTTGATTGGCCCGGTGCCCCCAGTGCGGAGGATAGTATATAGAATTGGTACTGCGGCACTCAGAGTCGTTTAAAAAGAGCAAAGTGTTGTAAAAAAAATGTACATCACATAGATCAATGTTTCGGGGTGCCTAACCCCTTTGTCAAGGTGTGACAATGGGGTTAGGCACCCTGAAATATTGGACTATGTGATGTAAATTTTTTTGACTACACTTTGCTCTTTTTAAACGACTCTGAGTGCCGCAGTATTAAATAAATATATAGTGCCTGAAGTGGGCTTGTGTACAATGGTTTGGTATACCGGCACTTCGAGTACTGTCCCCACTTCGAGTACTGTCCCCCACCGGTCCGCCGCCACATCAAGCTGATCTCAGCGCTACTATTTCAAATCTGCTGCGGACCGGCAGCCAATCAGGAGCGGCTGCTCCTTATTGGCTGCCGGTCCACAGCAGATTTGAAATAGTACAGTGCGGCTGCAAGGTTCGGCTCCTGCATGCATCATGATTATGCCAAGGCTCCGGCTCCCGCCCTCCTGACAGCTCGGCTGCCCAGCTCCGGCTTTCTCCTGATAACTCGGGAGGCCAGCTCCCACTCCACAGCATAGCTGCCCAGCGCCTGCTCCCGTATGCTGATACCCCGGCTACCTGGCAAATGGTGAGCAGAGGGGAACTGATGGAGGAGAGTGTCAGGGTGGGGACACTGTGTGTGTGTGTATATATATATATATATATATGTGGCTGTGAGTATGTGGCTATGTGTGTGGCATAATGTGAATTTCGGCTCATTCCACGTGGCATAATGTGAATTTCGGCTCATACCGTGTGCTATGATGTGAATTTCGGCTTATACTGTGTGCTCTAATGTGAATTTCGGCTCATACCGTGTGCTCTAATGTGAATTTTGGCTCATACCGTGTGCTCTAATGTGAATTTCGTCTCATACCGTGTGCTATAATGTGAATTTTGTCTCATACCGTGTGCTATAATGTGAATTTTGTCTCATACCGTGTGCTATAATGTGAATTTCGGCTCATACCGTGTGCTTTAATGTGAATTTCGGCTCATACCGTGTGCTATAATGTGATTTTCGGCTCATACCGTGTGCTATAATGTGATTTTTGGCTCATACCGTGTGGTATAATGTGAATTTCGGCACATACCGTGTGCTATAATGTGAATTTCGTCTCATACCGTGTGCTATAATGTGAATTTTGGCTCATACCGTGTGCTATAATGTGATTTTCGGCTCATACCGTGTGCTATAATGTGATTTTCGGCTCATACCGTGTGCTATAATGTGATTTTCAGCTCATACTGTGTGGTATAATGTGAAAGGGGCACCAGTACTAGAAAGTATAAGGGGTCCTAGTATTGTGGTGCAAAATGTGTATAAGGGGTGGTAAACTACACTGAAGGGCAAGCCCCCTTTTAAGTGGCCACGCACCCTTTTTTGAAGCGGCACGCGCATAATTACAGCCTTCACTTTTCCATACCCCTACTTCAAAAATTCCCACTTCGCCCACTTCACACCACACCTATCCCTAATAATAACCCCTAATCTGAACACTTTCACCCAAACTGCTAAAACAACACTGATATCTTATCCCTAAATTTTACTTGAGGGCTCGGTATTTTGCCGGGGGGGGGGGGGTTGCTGACTATTTGCCTAGGGTGCTGAGAAACCTTGCACCGGCCCTGCGCTTACCTCTAATTCACCTCATATCATTGCCTATATCACCATCCTTATATTCCACACTCCAACTGCATCACATGCAAAAGCATCCCTTACTAACATGATTTCACTAATCAACAAGTAACTGACGCCCACAAGAACAGCACCTACATCTCCTTAAATATTCTGTGCTGGTGTAATTCTTTTGATGATCTGATGGGCCATGTGCATGAAGCTGAAGTAGTGGATGTAATGCTGTAAATGTGCATGTATGGGACTAGCCTACAGAACTCTAGTTAAATATATATAGTTTATCATATTAGGGGTGTGTTGTACTGATCATCACTTCTGCGATTAAATACTTCCCACCACTTTTCTTGTTTGTATTAGCATTAGTAATGCCAGACTGTACTTAGAAATGCAAATAAAAATACAAGAGACAGCTCTCCCGATAAGAGCTGTCCCTTGCGATAGAAGGACTTCTGGGTTTAGGAGCTGAGAGTCCGTCTAAGCATGTGCAGTGTGATGCAGCGGCTGCTGGGGGTGCTGGGAGAGATCAGATTACATCTTTTTTTAGGGGTATATGGGAAAAGAAGCCTATAGGCTTCTAATGAGTAACGCCATCTAAAGATAGCATTTTGCACAGGCTTCATGCACCAGAATGTATTGCATTCCAGAGCTTGGAACATATGGGAAATGTAGCCAAATTCTAAAAATGGCAGTTTTCAGATTTTTACCTGCATTTTCCTTTTAGTGCATCCTGCCCTAGATGTCATATCATAAAACTATTATATTCATTGTTAGATGATAAAAAAAAATGTAATCAGAGTGACTGTATATATTTGGCATGAAGTGTGTAATTGTATATTGTCAATAGGATATGGTTCACCTTAAAGTTCATTGTCCTATTTGCTTACAAAATGATGCAAACCATCAAAAAATTACAGTTCAAAAAATAAAATACTCAATAATAAAAAATCAGAAAAATGAAAAAATATTACAATGGAGCTGTATCCATGCTGCTCTTTACAAAAGATAATAAATATTAGTTACCCTTTCGGTATAATATTATTCTAAAGAATTACAACATAAAAAAAGAGACTGTGTCATGCTATGTTGGCCAGGCTGCTCTACACTGACTATTCACAGGTGCAATCCCATTACTGATCAGCATGGGGATTTTGACCTGCTCTGTTTCCAACCTGGGCCAGTTCATCCCTCTTTAAGCAACCTGGTGTCTTTGAGCTCCCCCAGAGACACCATATTGATGCTGAACTTAATGTGGACACCCGATCAGCATAGCTCAATGGGGACCAGAACTCCTGGCCTCAAACACTCCAACAGCCTCAGCCTCCCAAGTAGCTGGGATTACAGACACACACCACAGTGCCCGGCGAGGAACACAGCCTTTTTTCTAGCATAGGAATTTCTCTCACTCTGATGTCATAACAATGAGAAACAGCTTATCAATGCCATCTACTGGCCATTCATATAACTACATTCTTTATATTTTTATAGGTAATGACTGATTAGATTTGGTATATACTTTATTCAGCATTGTTAGTGATTATTCTCTATCAATAATCATGCTCATGCTTGTGCCACTGTATCCCAAAACCAATTATCCATTATTTGTAATGGTACATTTTCTAGAGCACATTCCACTATGTAATTCATGCTCTGTGGCATCCCGCTTACCTCTAATTCACCTCATATCATTGCCTATATCACCATCCTTATATTCCACACTCCAACTGCATCACATGCAAAAGCATCCCTTACTAACATGATTTCACTAATCAACAAGTAACTGACATCCACAAGAACAGCACCTACATCTCCTTAAATATTCTGTGCTGGTGTGATTCTTTTGATGATCTGATGGGCCATGTGCATGAAGCTGAAGTAGTGGATGTAATGCTGTAAATGTGCATGTATGGGACTAGCATACAGAACTCTAGTTAAATATATATAGTTTATCATATTAGGGGTGTGTTGTACTGATCATCACTTCTGCGATTAAATACTTCCCACCACTTTTCTTGTTTGTATTAGCATTAGTAATGCCAGACTGTACTTAGAAATGCAAATAAAAATACAAGAGACAGCTCTCCCGATAAGAGCTGTCCCTTGCGATAGAAGGACTTCTGGGTTTAGGAGCTGAGAGTCCGTCTAAGCATGTGCAGTGTGATGCAGCGGCTGCTGGGGGTGCTGGGAGGGATCAGATTACATCTTTTTTTAGGGGTATATGGGAAAAGAAGCCTATAGGCTTCTAATGAGTAACGCCATCTAAAGATAGCATTTTGCACAGGCTTCATGCACCAGAATGTATTGCATTCCAGAGCTTGGAACATATGGGAAATGTAGCCAAATTCTAAAAATGGCAGTTTTCAGATTTTTACCTGCATTTTCCTTTTAGTGCATCCTGCCCTAGATGTCATATCATAAAACTATTATATTCATTGTTAGATGATAAAAAAAATGTAATCAGAGTGACTGTATATATTTGGCATGAAGTGTGTAACTGTATATTGTCAATAGGATATGGTTCACCTTAAAGTTCATTGTCCTATTTGCTTACAAATTGATGCAAACCATCAAAAAATTACAGTTCAAAAAATAAAATACTCAATAATAAAAAATCAGAAAAATGAAAAAAGAAAAAAAAAAATGACAATGGAGCTGTATCCATGCTGCTCTTTACAAAAGATAATAAATATTAGTTACCCTTTTGGTATAATATTATTCTAAAGAATTACAACATAAAAAAAGAGACTGTGTCATGCTATGTTGGCCAGGCTGCTCTACACTGACTATTCACAGGTGCAATCCCATTACTGATCAGCATGGGGATTTTGACCTGCTCTGTTTCCAACCTGGGCCGGTTCATCCCTCTTTAAGCAACCTGGTGTCTTTGAGCTCCCCCAGAGACACCATATTGATGCTGAACTTAATGTGGACACCCGATCAGCATAGCTCAATGGGGACCAGAACTCCTGGCCTCAAACACTCCAACAGCCTCAGCCTCCCAAGTAGCTGGGATTACAGACACACACCACAGTGCCCGGCGAGAAGCACAGCCTTTTTTCTAGCATAGGAATTTCTCTCACTCTGATGTCATAACAATGAGAAACAGCTTATCAATGCCATCTACTGGCCATTCATATAACTACATTCTTTATATTTTTATAGGTAATGACTGATAAGATTTGGTATATACTTTATTCAGCATTGTTAGTGATTATTCTCTATCAATAATCATACTCATGCTAGTGCCACTGTATCCCAAAACCAATTATCCATTATTTGTAATGGTACATTTTTTACAGCACATTCCACTATGTAATTCATGCTCTGTGGCATCCCGCTTACCTCTAATTCACCTCATATCATTGCCTATATCACCATCCTTATATTCCACACTCCAACTGCATCACATGCAAAAGCATCCCTTACTAACATGATTTCACTAATCAACAAGTAACTGACACCCACAAGAACAGCACCTACATCTCCTTAAATATTCTGTGCTGGTGTGATTCTTTTGATGATCTGATGGGCCATGAGCATGAAGCTGAAGTAGTGGATGTAATGCTGTAAATGTGCATGTATGGGACTAGCCTACAGAACTCTAGTTAAATATATATAGTTTATCATATTAGGGGTGTGTTGTACTGATCATCACTTCTGCGATTAAATACTTCCCACACTTTTCTTGTTTGTATTAGCATTAGTAATGCCAGACTGTACTTAGAAATGCAAATAAAAATACAAGAGACAGGGGGAGTGGCCTGGCTAGCAGTGGGAGAAGCTGCACTTTACAAGAGCTCCTGCTACCTAAGTGCTCAAAACCCTGATTTACCCCCCAATCAATGCCCTGGTGCACCCTGCACTCACCTCTTTGCCTCTGCTATTAGTGGCCTGGTCCGGGGAAAAGCGCTGCGGAGTCGGGAGGCGGCCTCGGCTGCCTTTGCGGACTGCGGCCTATCCCCCCTCGTGAAGCCAGGGCCTCGATTTTGGCGCCCTGCGGGGCCGGGCTCCGGAGCCGTCCACGGGAGCCATGAATCTTTCCTCCCCCCTCATGGATCACCTGTCCCTCGCTCCCCCCGTGGGTCCCTCCGGCGGAGCTGTGCGGCTGACGGGCCGGGCCTGCGGCCTCCTGCTGCCTCCGGCCGACGCGGCCTTCTACGCGCCCCGCAGCCGGGACCCGGAGTTTGGGGATACCCCGGCCGGGAGCTCCAGGACCGGAGCGCGGCCGCGACGGACCCCCCGGGACCGCGGATTCTCTTGGATCTTCTCCCCTTAACGGGGTTGGACACCCCCTGACGCCGGGAGAGAACCTCTGAGCCCCAACCAGCCCCACAGGGGATAAAAGAAAGGTAAAAAACAGTCCTGTGTGTGCTGCGGCGGCCATTTTGGGTTCCTGGGACACAGGCTGGAGAAAGCTGAACACCCCTACAGGCAGCACTGACAAGCTTTATTACACATCAAACAAGCTGAATTATCTTCAGGGCCCACTCCACCTGGAATGCTGTGAGTACCTGCTGCTGTCACAGCTGCCTTCCCTGATCTGCACCCCTGCTCCATAGAATCCTGTGACAAGAGCCCAGTGCCGCCATTTTGCTTTCTGGCAGCCCGCCAGGGTGAAGATAAGCCGCACTATACCACATACTCCTCACTCCTGCAGGTTTACAGATTCACCCCACATTACTGCCCGCAGTGGCGACAACCATGAAAGTGCTTTAATATCCACTGTACGTGCCAGGGCCATAAGATGAAAAGTTAAGCTACGATCTACCCCGACTGCGGAGTTGGCGCCTGGAGGAGTCACGGCCTCGGCGTTATGACACTCGGATCCACATATCCCTAACCCATTCTTAAGATGAGTTAACACAAAATAACAAAATACTGCAAGTGCCATAATTAAGTAGCTGGACTCTATCTATAACACTCTGGCACAATACCCCCAACTCCGCGGCTGGAACACCTGAAGATGACAAATTCACCCCCCTCTGGAGGCCGTTACGGTGAGCCGTTTGATATACAATAATGGAAGTCAGGAACACGTCATAATCTTGAATACCGATCAACTTCTACGAATCTGCTGTGACACCTTCCTCCACCCTCCAAGATCCCTGGAGCATCCACTACTTACTCTACCAGTCACACGGGAGATCGGAGCAAAGCTGAAAAACAGCGACCTGACCTCATCGGACTGTCCGCTCACTATACGGACCCTGAACTGTGTCCCCTCGTCAATAATTTTTCACCCCCTTTTCTTTTACACCCCCACCGTTATCCTTCCCCCTTTTTGTACATACACGTCACTATGTCCAAGAACAAAAAAACAACACAAGTCCCGACTAACTTCTTTGGCTCAAAATCAAAGGGCCCGCAGAACCCCAACATGTCCGCAGGCTCCCCCCCCCCTCACCGTGTTCCTCGGAGGCAGGTATCGACCCTCAGATACAAGCGGTCATGTCGAGCCTACTGGAGGGGGTACAATCTGCATTCAAGCAGGAACTCTCGAACGCTATAGCGGAGTTTAAATCGGACCTTACAGCTCTCGGTAATAGAACGGACACATTGGAAACGAAGACGGATGATCTCTGCCGCTCCCAACACCGCATTGACAGCGAGCTCACTAGATTACACGAGGAAATGGAGACCCTCAAAGAGCGACAAGAGGACCAAGAAAATCGCTCGCGTAGAAATAATCTACGCATACGCGGCGTCCCAGACTCGGTCCTCGGACCATCGCTGCCGTCTTTTCTGAGAGAATTCTTCACACATTTAGCACCAGACCTCACGGACGAAGAATGCCTCTGCGACAGGGCACATAGAGCACTCCGTGCGAAACCGTCGCCCGCCCAACCGCCCAGGGATGTTATTGTCCGTTTCCATTATTTCCGTTCGAAAGAGAAAATTTTGTCCTCCGTTCGAGATTCATCGGAGATCCTGTTTAAGGGTATGCAACTGCAGATATATCAGGACCTGGCCCCCTCCACGATACAGAAAAGGCGGGACCTCCAGCCGGTCACCCGGGTCCTCCGTCAGCACCAGATCAGATACAGATGGGGATTCCCCTTTCAACTTCATGTCTCGGTCAATAACTTTGTTCACTCAGTCAAGACCTTAAACCAAGGACAGGAACTGTTGGCAAAGTTAGATCTCCTCCCGGCATCGTCCGTAGTCGACATGGCGACTTCTTCATTTAAATCACCGCACTCTCAGCCACCCCTTCCTGACTGGACGAGGGTGACCCGACAACGCAATACGGACAAAGAGCCCCCCTGATCTGGGGAGCCCCCAGCTGTTGATTGCGTGCGAAATGTTGGCGCAACATCTCCGCGCCTCGATCTGAGCCAGAACCGTGGATGACTCGACCTCCATTCATGTGCCAGTGTCGTAACTATCCTCTGTTAATACTGTTATAATTAAGTTATACTTGTTTGCACCCCTTTAGTATGCTCCCTCCCCCCCTTATTTTTTTTTTTGTGTTCCCCCCTTTTTATTTTTATTTTTCTCCTCCCCTAACCCCCTCCTTCTCCCCCCCCCCCTTTTTTTTTTTTTTTTCCCTTTCTTGAATTTATGTTTGAAGTTCTTGTTGTCTGGACACAGTTCTCAATGTCCTATATTGTAATATGTCCGATGTAGATGAAAACGGCCATTGCCATTCTCAACCCTTATGGCCCAGGCACCCTACACCCTCCCACATGGTACCTTGGTTACCCCCCCATAATCCCTTACTGTTGCTTACAATGTTAATGATGCAGTGCTTTTTCCCTGGCGGCCCTCGAATGGGACCCACAACCTTAGGGATGTTTCCCCGTTTGGGGTATCTCTTCTTCTTTTCTATGTTCTTCCTTCTCTCTTTTTTCTCGTGGCCTCTGCTTGACCTTCCTGCTCCTTTCCCTGCTGGCCCAGAGGGGTGGCCCCCTCCTGGCGCAAATGGTACGTTACTGGACCATCTTGGGCAACATGCCATACTCCCCTATGTAAATAGTCATGTCCCTTAAAATATTCTCGGCCAATGTAAATGGCCTAAACTCCCCTAGGAAACGTACCATGTTCTTGAGCGCCTGCAGACGTGAGAAAGTCGACATAGCGTTTCTCCAGGAAACACACCTCACCGGTCCCCACACCCAGCTTAAGGGCAAATGGTTCTCCCAGTCCTACTTCGCCTCGGCAGACTGTAAAAAACGGGGTGTGGCCATCTTAGTTCGCCGCAACATCCCGTTTACTCACTCTAGGACAGTGACAGACCCAGAAGGACGGTTTCTTATGGTAATGGGTACCCTCCGCTCTACTGCTCTCACTCTGGTCTCCACCTATGCCCCCAACCAAGACCAGTCTCTGTTCTTTGACTCTCTCTCTAAACGCCTATCACGAGAAGCACAGGGAAGCATCATAATGGGTGGCGATTTTAACACCATAATTGACCCGTTGCTAGATAGATCCGGCCCTCCACCTCACGCTTCCATGACGACCCTTCCTCGGGCCTCCCGCACACTTACCGCCATCATGAAACACCACGGCCTCTGTGACACTTGGCGTTCCGAACGCCCCCACACCAAAGATTTCACGCATTTCTCAGCTCCACACCAGCACTACTCCAGGATCGATATGATCCATATCTCCTCTGCCCTCGTGCCACTGATTGCGGACACGGGCATCACACCTCTGTCATGGACGGACCACGCTGGGGTCTATCTCCTTATAGATATTTACTGCGCGCCGCGTAGGAGATACAAATGGCGTCTAGACGACTCGCTTCTACAACACCCCTCAGCACTAGAGGAAACTAGACTAGCAATCACACACTATTTCACCGAAAATACGTCCCCCGACATCCCACTTAACGTTCTCTGGGAAGCCCATAAAGCCACGATTCGCGGCGCATTACTGGCAAAATCGTCAGCACTTAGGAAAAAAGCAGCGCAGGAGATATCCTCCCTCGAAGCAGAAATAGCCACCCTACTATCCAAACATAAAGCATCCCCCAGTCCTTCCCTGCTCACCCAGATAGATTCCCTCCGGGGGCAACTTAACACCCTTCTTTCCAATCGTGCGGCACTAATCCTTCGGAAACTGCAACAACGCTTTTATGATAAAATGGATAAAATAGATTCCCTACTGGCCAACAAACTACGTCGCAAGCAAGCGTTGGGTGCAATAGATAAATTGTATTCGTCACAAAGGGGAACCTATACATATGACCCTGAAGTGATGGCCGAAGACTTCCGTCTGTTTTATAGCTCCCTTTACAACCTACCTGGCCTACCCCAGCAGTCTCCTGACGAGTCCGGGGGAGTACGCTCATACTTGTCTGACACCCTCCTCCCAACCCTATCGGACACTCAGTTGGAAGCCCTTAATAGTCGAATCTCGGAGGAGGAGATAATAGCTGCCATACGATCCATGCGCTCGTCGGCTGCTCCGGGTCCGGACGGTTTCACAGCCCAATATTATAAACTCTTCGTGAAGGAGCTGACCCCACACCTAACCTCCCTATTTAACGGGATTCTCGAGGGAGCCTCCTTCCTGCCAGAGATGACCCGGGCCGACATAGTGGTAATCCCAAAGCCCGACAAGGATCCGACTAGCTGCTTAAACTACAGACCGATCTCACTATTGAATGTCGACCTGAAGATATACGCGAAAATATTAGCTAACCGTCTGGGTCCCTTGATGCCCGAGCTGGTCCATCCGGACCAGGTCGGCTTCATCCCTGGACGCCAGGCACCTGATAACACTAGAAGGGCCATAGATCTAATATACTCAATTCAAAAAAGGAAATCTCCTTCTCTTATTCTGGCCCTTGATGCGGAAAAGGCCTTCGACCGTATATCGTGGTCTTTCGCCTTTGCTGTCCTTGACAAAATGGGATTCTCCGGAAAATTTTTGGAAGGGATTAGAGCGCTTTATCGCTCCCCATCGGCCCAGGTTATGGTTAACGGTGTCTCCTCCTCCAGTTTTGGGATTGCCAACGGTACCAGGCAGGGGTGCCCCCTCTCTCCTTTAATCTTCGCACTAGTCATGGAGCCCCTAGCAGCAAGAATCCGTAATAACGATGCTATCCATGGAATTTCCACAGGTCTATCCGAACACAAGATAGCGTTATATGCCGACGATGTCCTGATATCCCTCACAGACCCAGCACAATCTCTCCCCACTCTCTTATCTGAGATTAGCTTATACTCTCAGTTTTCGGGATATAAAATAAATGTCAACAAAACAGAGGTCCTCAATTTTTATATCCCTGCAGCTCTCAAACAAGACCTGCAAACTATCCTCCCCTGTAACTGGTATACAAAGAAGATTAAATACCTCGGTGTGTACCTGACCCACCATCATCACCAACTTTTCCAAGCAAATTATCCCCGTTTACTGCAGACAATCAAGGAGGATTTGGCGGAATGGTCCAGCTACTTTATATCATGGATAGGCAGAATTAACTCCGTCAAGATGAGCGTGCTCCCCCGACTTTTGTATTTATTTCAGACCCTCCCGATTTATGTTCCTACCTACGTGTTCAAGACCCTGCAACGCCAATCCTCCCTTTTTATCTGGAACCACAAACGTCCCCGCGTTCGACTTAAACTGCTTCAACGCCCCTCCAGAGGCGGAGGCCTGGGTATCCCGGATTTTAAGAAATACTTTTATGCTGCACAACTGGCTCAATGCGCACAATGGTGTAACGAGGGTGGGACACGGAAGGTCTGGGTGGGGATAGAGGCAGAGGAGATAGGCCTAGCTACATTGTCCTCCCTATTGTGGCTCCATCGGCACCAGCGCCCGCGCGCGGTCCTCTCGCACCCCGTAGTAAGCCGCTCACTAGCAACATGGGACCTGACAAATAGACGGTTCAGCTTGGCCCCATACCCGTCCCCGCTAATCCCGTTATTTCATAACCCAGCCTTCCCTCCAGGCATGTGTAAAGCCTCGCATACATCTTGGCGATCGAGTGGTATACTATACGTTAATGATATTACCTCCGATGCCACCTTCCCACAATTTGCGGATATACGTGAAGGAACAGTAATCCCCTCTTCGGACTTCTTCCGCTATTTGCAAATCAGACACTTCCACTCCACCATTACCACTACCCTTCTCCACAGACATTTATCCTCCTTCGAATACATTAGCTGGAAACGCACTAATACTAAAGGCCTCATATCAGATATTTACACCTTACTTGATGACCACCTCAACACACCCCAGGCCCCTCACGAGTCGGCATGGGAAAAGGAACTAGGAGTAACTATAGACAAAGAGGACTGGATAGATATATGGGACAATGCGGCTTCCAGCTCTATCTGTGTGAGAATTAAAGAAAACATTTATAAATTACTCTACCGTTGGTATTACGTCCCTGCCCGTCTACATACTATGTTCCCCGACACTCCAGATAGATGCTGGAGGGGCTGCACGGACAGTGGTTCGTTCTTACACATATGGTGGGCCTGCCCCAAAATTTATAAAATATGGGGTGAACTCATTATATTGCTATCGCGCTTATTTGACATCTCCATCCCCGCTGATCCCCAATACTTTTTTCTCCCCATGACTCTCCCTACCCTCAATAGACACCAAAACAAATTATTCCGACATGTAGTTTCGGCAATGACATGCCAAATCGCCACAGACTGGAAGAGCCCGACCCCCTCGCCAATGCTGGTGATAATCTCCCGGATATGGTATGTCCACAAAATGGAATATATGACCGCAGTCATACGTAACACCTCGAAACAATTTGACAAAGTATGGTCCCCGTGGCTAACCCTTCAACAGGCCTCCTCCCCATTTGTAACCTGACGCGGCACGCCGCGGCCCAAGCCACCTCCTGCCCCAGAGGGCCACCCCTCCACCCCCCCCTCTACTTCCCCTGCTTCTTTCTCCGCTTGGAGGCGCTCAGCCTCATCTGCTTTCCTGTCCCCTCCTACTCGCTCTCTGAGTATTCTTTTCTACTTATTGCCTCTGCTGACTCTCTATGACGGAATGCCACTCCGTTGCCGAGAGTTCCCCACCGCATATGTCTTAACTTTAACTTTTAAAATTAGGGGAAAACAAAAACCAAAAAAGGATCGACTTTACTGTTGTAACAATTTATTGTAATTACATTAGTTCTTTAAACACCCAAATTGTCCGGGTGTTCTGTTACCAATGTATTCTTTTTATGATCCACCCAATAAAACGTCTTTAAAAAAAAATAAAAAATACAAGAGACAGCTCTCCCGATAAGAGCTGTCCCTTGCGATAAAAGGACTTCTGGGTTTAGGAGCTGAGAGTCCGTCTAAGCATGTGCAGTGTGATGCAGCGGCTGCTGGGGGTGTTGGGAGGGATCAGATTAAATCTTTTTTAGGGGTATATGGGAAAAGAAGCCTATAGGCTTCTAATGAGTAACGCCATCTAAAGATAGCATTTTGCACAGGCTTCATGCACCAGAATGTATTGCATTCCAGAGCTTGGAATATATGGGAAATGTAGCCAAATTCTAAAAATGGCAGTTTTCAGATTTTTACCTGCATTTTTACTTTTAGTGCATACTGCCCTAGATGTCATATCATAAAACTATTATATTCATTGTTAGATGATAAAAAAAAATGTAATCAGAGTGACTGTATATATTTGGCATGAAGTGTGTAACTGTATATTGTCAATAGGATATGGTTCACCTTAAAGTTCATTGTCCTATTTGCTTACAAAATGATGCAAACCATCAAAAAATTACAGTTCAAAAAATACAATACTCAATAATAAAAAATCAGAAAAATGACAAAAAATATTACAATGGAGCTGTATCCATGCTGCTCTTTACAAAAGATAATAAATATTAGTTACCTTTTTGGTATAATATTATTCTAAAGAATTACAACATAAAAAAAGAGACTGTGTCATGCTATGTTGGCCAGGCTGCTCTACACTGACTATTCACAGGTGCAATCCCATTACTGATCAGCATGGGGATTTTGACCTGATCTGTTTCCAACCTTGGCCGGTTCATCCCTCTTTAAGCAACCTGGTGTCTTTGAGCTCCCCCAGAGACACCATATTGATGCTGAACTTAATGTGGACACCCGATCAGCATAGCTCAATGGGGACCAGAACTCCTGGCCTCAAACACTCTAACAGCCTCAGCCTCCCAAGTAGCTGGGATTACAGACACACACCACAGTGCCCGGCGAGGAGCACAGCCTTTTTTCTAGCATAGGAATTTCTCTCACTCTGATGTCATAACAATGAGAAACAGCTTATCAATGCCATCTACTGGCCATTCATATAACTACATTCTTTATATTTTTATAGGTAATGACTGATAAGATTTGGTATATACTTTATTCAGCATTGTTAGTGATTATTCTCTATCAATAATCATACTCATGCTAGTGCCACTGTATCCCAAAACCAATTATCCATTATTTGTAATGGTACATTTTTTAGAGCACATTCCACTATGTAATTCATGCTCTGTGGCATCCCGCTTACCTCTAATTCACCTCATATCATTGCCTATATCACCATCCTTATATTCCACACTCCAACTGCATCACATGCAAAAGCATCCCTTACTAACATGATTTCACCAGTAGAGACGAGCGGGTTCGGTTCCTCGGAATCCGAACCCGCCCGAACTTCAGCTTTTTTTACACGGATCCGAGCGACTCGGATCTTCCCGCCTTGCTCGGTTAACCCGAGCGCGCCCGAACGTCATCATGACGCTGTCGGATTCTCGCGAGGCTCGGATTCTATCGCGAGACTCGGATTCTATATAAGGAGCCGCGCGTCGCCACCATTTTCACACGTGCATTGAGATTGATAGGGAGAGGACGTGGCTGGCGTCCTCTCCATTTAGATTAGAAGAGAGAGAGTGAGATTGAGACAGAGACACTTGATTTACTGGAGCTTAGGAGTACTAGAGAGTGCAGAGTTTACTAGTGACTGACCACTGACCAGTGACCACCAGTGCAGTTTTATTTAATATAATCCGTTCTATGCCTGAAAAAAACGATACACAGTGACTCAGTCACATACCATATCTGTGCTCAGCCCAGTGTGCTGCATCATCTATGTATAATATCTGACTGTGCTCACACAGCTTAATTGTGGGGGAGACTGGGGAGCAGTTATAGGTTATAGCAGGAGCCAGGAGTACATATTATTAAAATTAAACAGTGCACACTTTTGCTGCAGGAGTGCCACTGCCAGTGTGACTGACCAGTGACCTGACCACACTGACCACCAGTATAGTATACTATATTGTGATTGCCTGAAAAAGTTAAACACTCGTCGTGTGACTTGTGTGGTGTTTTTTTATTCTATAAAAAACTCATTCTGCTGACAGACAGTGTCCAGCAGGTCCGTCATTATATAATATATACCTGTCCGGCTGCAGTAGTGATATATATATATTTTTTATATCATTATTTATCATCCAGTCGCAGCAGACACAGTACGGTAGTTCACGGCTGTAGCTACCTCTGTGTCGGCACTCGGCAGTCCATCCATAATTGTATACCACCTACCCGTGGGTTTTTTTTCTTTCTTCTTTATACATACTACATCTCATTATCAACCAGTCTATATTAGCAGCAGACACAGTACAGTACGGTAGTCCACGGCTGTAGCTACCTCTGTGTCGGCACTCGGCAGTCCGTCCATAATTGTATACCACCTACCCGTGGTTTTTTTTTCTTTCTTCTTTATACATACTACATCTCATTATCATCCAGTCTATATTAGCAGCAGACACAGTACAGTACGGTAGTCCACGGCTGTAGCTACCTCTGTGTCGGCACTTGGCAGTCCATCCATAATTGCATACCACCTACCCGTGGTTTTTTTTTTCTTCTTTATACATACTACATCTCATTATCATCCAGTCTATATTAGCAGCAGACACAGTACAGTACGGTAGTCCACGGCTGTAGCTACCTCTGTGTCGGCACTCGGCAGTCCATTCATAATTGTATACCACCTACCCGTGGTTTTTTTTTTCTTTCTTCTTTATACATACTACATCTCATTATCATCCAGTCTATATTAGCAGCAGACACAGTACAGTACGGTAGTCCACGGCTGTAGCTACCTCTGTGTCGGCACTCGGCAGTCCATCCATAATTGTATACCACCTACCCGTGGTTTTTTTTTTCTTCTTTATACATACTACATCTCATTATCATCCAGTCTATATTAGCAGCAGACACAGTACAGTACGGTAGTCCACGGCTGTAGCTACCTCTGTGTCGGCACTCGGCAGTCCATCCATAATTGTATACCACCTACCCGTGGTTTTTTTTTTCTTTCTTCTTTATACATACTACATCTCATTATCATCCAGTCTATATTAGCAGCAGACACAGTACAGTACGGTAGTCCACGGCTGTAGCTACCTCTGTGTCGGCACTCGGCAGTCCGTCCATAATTGTATACCACCTACCCGTGGTTTTTTTTTCTTTCTTCTTTATACATACTACATCTCATTATCATCCAGTCTATATTAGCAGCAACACAGTACAGTACGGTAGTCCACGGCTGTAGCTACCTCTGTGTCGGCACTCGGCAGTCCGTCCATAATTGTATACCACCTACCCGTGGTTTTTTTTTCTTTCTTCTTTATACATACATACTACATCTCTTTATCAACCAGTCTATATTAGCAGCAGACACAGTACAGTACGGTAGTCCACGGCTGTAGCTACCTCTGTGTCGGCACTCGGCAGTCCATCCATAATTGTATACTAGTATCCATCCATCTCCATTGTTTACCTGAGGTGCCTTTTAGTTGTGCCTATTAAAATATGGAGAACAAAAATGTTGAGGTTCCAAAATTAGGGAAAGATCAAGATCCACTTCCACCTCGTGCTGAAGCTGCTGCCACTAGTCATGGCCGAGACGATGAAATGCCAGCAACGTCGTCTGCCAAGGCCGATGCCCAATGTTATAGTACAGAGCATGTCAAATCCAAAACACCAAATATCAGTAAAAAAAGGACTCCAAAACCTAAAATAAAATTGTCGGAGGAGAAGCGTAAACTTGCCAATATGCCATTTACCACACGGAGTGGCAAGGAACGGCTGAGGCCCTGGCCTATGTTCATGGCTAGTGGTTCAGCTTCACATGAGGATGGAAGCACTCAGCCTCTCGCTAGAAAAATGAAAAGACTCAAGCTGGAAAAAGCACAGCAAAGAACTGTGCGTTCTTCGAAATCCCAAATCCACAAGGAGAGTCCAATTGTGTCGGTTGCGATGCCTGACCTTCCCAACACTGGACGTGAAGAGCATGCGCCTTCCACCATTTGCACGCCCCCTGCAAGTGCTGGAAGGAGCACCCGCAGTCCAGTTCCTGATAGTCAGATTGAAGATGTCAGTGTTGAAGTACACCAGGATGAGGAGGATATGGGTGTTGCTGGCGCTGGGGAGGAAATTGACCAGGAGGATTCTGATGGTGAGGTGGTTTGTTTAAGTCAGGCACCCGGGGAGACACCTGTTGTCCGTGGGAGGAATATGGCCGTTGACATGCCTGGTGAAAATACCAAAAAAATCAGCTCTTCGGTGTGGAAGTATTTCACCAGAAATGCGGACAACATTTGTCAAGCCGTGTGTTCCCTTTGTCAAGCTGTAATAAGTAGGGGTAAGGACGTTAACCACCTCGGAACATCCTCCCTTATACGTCACCTGCAGCGCATTCATAATAAGTCAGTGACAAGTTCAAAAACTTTGGCCAACAGCGGAAGCAGTCCACTGACCAGTAAATCCCTTCCTCTTGTAACCAAGCTCACGCAAACCACCCCACCAACTCCCTCAGTGTCAATTTCCTCCTTCCCCAGGAATGCCAATAGTCCTGCAGGCCATGTCACTGGCAATTCTGATGATTCCTCTCCTGCCTGGGATTCCTCCGATGCATCCTTGCGTGTAACGCCTACTGCTGCTGGCGCTGCTGTTGTTGCTGCTGGGAGTCGATGGTCATCCCAGAGGGGAAGTCGTAAGCCCACTTGTACTACTTCCAGTAAGCAATTGACTGTTCAACAGTCCTATGCGAGGAAGATGAAATATCACAGTAGTCATCCTACTGCAAAGCGGATAACTGAGGCCTTGGCATCCTGGGTGGTGAGAAACGTGGTTCCGGTATCCATCATTACTGCAGAGCCAACTAGAGACTTGTTGGAGGTACTGTGTCCCCGGTACCAAATACCATCTAGGTTCCATTTCTCTAGGCAGGCGATACCGAAAATGTACACAGACCTCAGAAAAAGAGTCACCAGTGTCCTAAAAAATGCAGCTGTACCCAATGTCCACTTAACCACGGACATGTGGACAAGTGGAGCAGGGCAGGGTCAGGACTATATGACTGTGACAGCCCACTGGGTAGATGTATGGACTCCCGCCGCAAGAACAGCAGCGGCGGCACCAGTAGCAGCATCTCGCAAACGCCAACTCTTTCCTAGGCAGGCTACGCTTTGTATCACCGGTTTCCAGAATACGCACACAGCTGAAAACCTCTTACGGCAACTGAGGAAGATCATCGCGGAATGGCTTACCCCAATTGGACTCTCCTGTGGATTTGTGGCATCGGACAACGCCAGCTATATTGTGTGTGCATTAAATATGGGCAAATTCCAGCACGTTCCATGTTTTGCACATACCTTGAATTTGGTGGTGCAGAATTTTTTTTAAAACGACAGGGGCGTGCAAGAGATGCTGTCGGTGGCCAGAAGAATTGCGGGACACTTTCGGCGTACAGGCACCACGTACAGAAGACTGGAGCACCACCAAAAACTACTGAACCTGCCCTGCCATCATCTGAAGCAAGAAGTGGTAACGAGGTGGAATTCAACCCTCTATATGCTTCAGAGGTTGGAGGAGCAGCAAAAGGCCATTCAAGCCTATACAATTGAGCACGATATAGGAGGTGGAATGCACCTGTCTCAAGCGCAGTGGAGAATGATTTCAACGTTGTGCAAGGTTCTGATGCCCTTTTAACTTGCCACACGTGAAGTCAGTTCAGACACTGCCAGCCTGAGTCAGGTCATTCCCCTCATCAGGCTTTTGCAGAAGAAGCTGGAGACATTGAAGGAGGAGCTAACACGGAGCGATTCCGCTAGGCATGTGGGACTTGTGGATGGAGCCCTTAATTCGCTTAACAAGGATTCACGGGTGGTCAATCTGTTGAAATCAGAGCACTACATTTTGGCCACCATGCTCGATCCTAGATTTAAAGCCTACCTTGGATCTCTCTTTCCGGCAGACACAAGTCTGCTGGGGTTGAAAGACCTGCTGGTGAGAAAATTGTCAAGTCAAGCGGAACGCGACCTGTCAACATCTCCTCCTTCACATTCTCCCGCAACTGGGGGTGCGAGGAAAAGGCTCAGAATTCCGAGCCCACCCGCTGACGGTGATGCAGGGCAGTCTGGAGCGACTGCTGATGCTGACATCTGGTCCGGACTGAAGGACCTGACAACGATTACGGACATGTCGTCTACTGTCACTGCATATGATTCTCTCAACATTGAAAGAATGGTGGAGGATTATATGAGTGACCGCATCCAAGTAGGCACGTCACACAGTCCGTACTTATACTGGCAGGAAAAAGAGGCAATTTGGAGGCCCTTGCACAAACTGGCTTTATTCTACCTAAGTTGCCCTCCCACAAGTGTGTACTCCGAAAGAGTGTTTAGTGCCGCCGCTCACCTTGTCAGCAATCGGCGTACGAGGTTACATCCAGAAAATGTGGAGAAGATGATGTTCATTAAAATGAATTATAATCAATTCCTCCGCGGAGACATTGACCAGCAGCAATTGCCTCCACAAAGTACACAGGGAGCTGAGATGGTGGATTCCAGTGGGGACGAATTGATAATCTGTGAGGAGGGGGATGTACACGGTGATATATCGGAGGATGATGATGAGGTGGACATCTTGCCTCTGTAGAGCCAGTTTGTGCAAGGAGAGATTAATTGCTTCTTTTTTGGGGGGGGTCCAAACCAACCCGTCATATCAGTCACAGTCGTGTGGCAGACCCTGTCACTGAAATGATGGGTTGGTTAAAGTGTGCATGTCCTGTTTTGTTTATACAACATAAGGGTGGGTGGGAGGGCCCAAGGACAATTCCATCTTGCACCTCTTTTTTCTTTTATTTTTCTTTGCGTCATGTGCTGTTTGGGGAGGGTTTTTTGGAAGGGCCATCCTGCGTGACACTGCAGTGCCACTCCTAGATGGGCCCGGTGTTTGTGTCGGCCACTAGGGTCGCTTATCTTACTCACACAGTCAGCTACCTCATTGCGCCTCTTTTTTCTTTGCGTCATGTGCTGTTTGGGGAGGGTTTTTTGGAAGGGACATCCTGCGTGACACTGCAGTGCCACTCCTAGATGGGCCCGGTGTTTGTGTCGGCCACTAGGGTCGCTTATCTTACTCACACAGTCAGCTACCTCATTGCGCCTCTTTTTTTCTTTGCGTCATGTGCTGTTTGGGGAGGGTTTTTTGGAAGGGACATCCTGCGTGACACTGCAGTGCCACTCCTAGATGGGCCCGGTGTTTGTGTCGGCCACTAGAGTCGCTTATCTTACTCACACAGCTACCTCATTGCGCCTCTTTTTTTCTTTGCGTCATGTGCTGTTTGGGGAGGGTTTTTTGGAAGGGACATCCTGCGTGACACTGCAGTGCCACTCCTAGATGGGCCCGGTGTTTGTGTCGGCCACTAGGGTCGCTTATCTTACTCACACAGCGACCTCGGTGCAAATTTTAGGACTAAAAATAATATTGTGAGGTGTGAGGTATTCAGAATAGACTGAAAATGAGTGGAAATTATGGTTTTTGAGGTTAATAATACTTTGGGATCAAAATGACCCCCAAATTCTATGATTTAAGCTGTTTTTTAGGGTTTTTTGAAAAAAACACCCGAATCCAAAACACACCCGAATCCGACAAAAAAAATTCGGTGAGGTTTTGCCAAAACGCGGTCGAACCCAAAACACGGCCGCGGAACCGAACCCAAAACCAAAACACAAAACCCGAAAAATTTCCGGCGCTCATCTCTATTCACCAGTCAACAAGTAACTGACACCCACAAGAACAGCACCTACATCTCCTTAAATATTCTGTGCTGGTGTAATTCTTTTGATGATCTGATGGGCCATGTGCATGAAGCTGAAGTAGTGGATGTAATGCTGTAAATGTGCATGTATGGGACTAGCCTACAGAACTCTAGTTAAATATATATAGTTTATCATATTAGGGGTGTGTTGTACTGATCATCACTTCTGCGATTAAATACTTCCCACCACTTTTCTTGTTTGTATTAGCATTAGTAATGCCAGACGGTACTTAGAAATGCAAATAAAAATACAAGAGACAGCTCTCCCGATAAGAGCTGTCCCTTGCGATAGAAGGACTTCTGGGTTTAGGAGCTGAGAGTCCGTCTAAGCATGTGCAGTGTGATGCAGCGGCTGCTGGGGGTGCTGGGAGAGATCAGATTACATCTTTTTTTAGGGGTATATGGGAAAAGAAGCCTATAGGCTTCTATTGAGTAACGCTATCTAAAGATGGCATTTTGCACAGGCTTCATGCACCAGAATGTATTGCATTCCAGAGCTTGGAACATATGGGAAATGCAGCCAAATTCTAAAAATGGCACTTTTCAGATTTTTACCTGCATTTTCCTTTTAGTGCATCCTGCCCTAGATGTCATATCATAAAACTATTATATTCATTGTTAGATGATAAAAAAAAATGTAATCAGAGTGACTGTATATATTTGGCATGAAGTGTGTAACTGTATATTGTCAATAGGATATGGTTCACCTTAAAGTTCATTGTCCTATTTGCTTACAAAATGATGCAAACCATCAAAAAATTACAGTTCAAAAAATAAAATACTCAATAATAAAAAATCAGAAAAATGAAAAAAATATTACAATGGAGCTGTATCCATGCTGCTCTTTACAAAAGATAATAAATATTAGTTACCCTTTTGGTATAATATTATTCTAAAGAATTACAACATAAAAAAGAGACTGTGTCATGCTATGTTGGCCAGGCTGCTCTACACTGACTATTCACAGGTGCAATCCCATTACTGATCAGCATGGGGATTTTGACCTGCTCTGTTTCCAACCTGGGCCGGTTTATCCCTCTTTAAGCAACCTGGTGTCTTTGAGCTCCCCCAGAGACACCATATTGATGCCGAACTTAATGTGGACACCCGATCAGCATAGCTCAATGGGGACCAGAACTCCTGGCCTCAAACACTCCAACAGCCTCAGCCTCCCAAGTAGCTGGGATTACAGACACACACCACAGTGCCCGGCGAGGAGCACAGCCTTTTTTCTAGCATAGGAATTTCTCTCACTCTGATGTCATAACAATGAGAAACAGCTTATCAATGCCATCTACTGGCCATTCATATAACTACATTCTTTATATTTTTATAGGTAATGACTGATTAGATTTGGTATATACTTTATTCAGCATTGTTAGTGATTATTCTCTATCAATAATCATGCTCATGCTAGTGCCACTGTATCCCAAAACCAATTATCCATTATTTGTAATGGTACATTTTCTAGAGCACATTCCACTATGTAATTCATGCTCTGTGGCATCCCGCTTACCTCTAATTCACCTCATATCATTGCCTATATCACCATCCTTATATTCCACACTCCAACTGCATCACATGCAAAAGCATCCCTTACTAACATGATTTCACTAGTCAACAAGTAACTGACACCCACAAGAGCAGCACCTACATCTCCTTAAATATTCTGTGCTGGTGTAATTCTTTTGATGATCTGATGGGCCATGTGCATGAAGCTGAAGTAGTGGATGTAATGCTGTAAATGTGCATGTATGGGACTAGCCTACAGAACTGTAGTTAAATATATATAGTTTATCATATTAGGGGTGTGTTGTACTGAGCATCACTTCTGTGATTAAATACTTCCCACCACTTTTCTTGTTTATATTAGCATTAGTAATGCCAGACTGTACTTAGAAATGCAAATAAAAATACAAGAGACAGCTCTCCCGATAAGAGCTGTCCCTTGCGATAGAAGGACTTCTGGGTTTAGGAGCTGAGAGTCCGTCTAAGCATGTGCAGTGTGATGCAGCGGCTGCTGGGGGTGTTGGGAGGGATCAGATTAAATCTTTTTTAGGGGTATATGGGAAAAGAAGCCTATAGGCTTCTAATGAGTAACGCCATCTAAAGATAGCATTTTGCACAGGCTTCATGCACCAGAATGTATTGCATTCCAGAGCTTGGAACATATGGGAAATGTAGCCAAATTCTAAAAATGGCAGTTTTCAGATTTTTACCTGCATTTTCCTTTTAGTGCATCCTGCCCTAGATGTCATATCATAAAACTATTATATTCATTGTTAAATTATAATAAAAAATTTAATCAGTCACTGTATATATTTGGCATGAAGTGTGTAACTGTATATTGTCAATAGGATATGGTTCACCTTAAAGTTCATTGTCCTATTTGCTTACAAAATGATGCAAACCATCAAAAAATTACAGTTCAAAAAATAAAATACTCAATAATAAAAAAATCAGAAAAATTAAAAAAAAATATTACAATGGAGCTGTATCCATGCTGCTCTTTACAAAAGATAATAAATATTAGTTACCCTTTTGGTATAATATTATTCTAAAGAATTACAACATAAAAAAAGAGACTGTGTCATGCTATGTTGGCCAGGCTGCTCTACACTGACTATTCACAGGTGCAATCCCATTACTGATCAGCATGGGGATTTTGACCTGCTCTGTTTTCAACCTTGGCCAGTTCATCCCTCTTTAAGCAACCTGGTGTCTTTGAGCTCCCACAGAGACACCATATTGATGCTGAACTTAATGTGGACACCCGATCAGCATAGCTCAATGGGGACCAGAACTCCTGGCCTCAAACACTCCAACAGCCTCAGTCTCCCAAGTAGCTGGGATTACAGACACACACCACAGTGCCCGGCGAGGAGCACAGCCTTTTTTCTAGCATAGGAATTTCTCTCACTCTGATGTCATAACAATGAGAAACAGCTTATCAATGCCATCTACTGGCCATTCATATAACTACATTCTTTATATTTTTATAGGTAATGACTGATAAGATTTGGTATATACTTTATTCAGCATTGTTAGTGATTATTCTCTATCAATAATCATACTCATGCTAGTGCCACTGTATCCCAAAACCAATTATCCATTATTTGTAATGGTACATTTTCTAGAGCACATTCCACTATGTAATTCATGCTCTGTGGCATCCCGCTTACCTCTAATTCACCTCATATCATTGCCTATATCACCATCCTTATATTCCACACTCCAACTGCATCACATGCAAAAGCATCCCTTACTAACATGATTTCACTAATCAACAAGTAACTGACACCCACAAGAACAGCACCTACATCTCCTTAAATATTCTGTGCTGGTGTAATTCTTTTGATGATCTGATGGGCCATGTGCATGAAGCTGAAGTAGTGGATGTAATGCTGTAAATGTGCATGTATGGGACTAGCCTACAGAACTCTAGTTAAATATATATAGTTTATCATATTAGGGGTGTGTTGTACTGATCATCACTTCTGCGATTAAATACTTCCCACCACTTTTCTTGTTTGTATTAGCATTAGTAATGCCAGACTGTACTTAGAAATGCAAATAAAAATACAAGAGACAGCTCTCCCGATAAGAGCTGTCCCTTGCGATAGAAGGACTTCTGGGTTTAGGAGCTGAGAGTCCGTCTAAGCATGTGCAGTGTGATGCAGCGGCTGCTGGGGGTGCTGGGAGAGATCAGATTACATCTTTTTTTAGGGGTATATGGGAAAAGAAGCCTATAGGCTTCTATTGAGTAACGCTATCTAAAGATGGCATTTTGCACAGGCTTCATGCACCAGAATGTATTGCATTCCAGAGCTTGGAACATATGGGAAATGTAGCCAAATTCTAAAAATGGCAGTTTTCAGATTTTTACCTGCATTTTCCTTTTAGTGCATCCTGCCCTAGATGTCATATCATAAAACTATTATATTCATTGTTAAATTATAATAAAAAATGTAATCAGTCACTGTATATATTTGGCATGAAGTGTGTAACTGTATATTGTCAATAGGATATGGTTCACCTTAAAGTTCATTGTCCTATTTGCTTACAAAATGATGCAAACCATCAAAAAATTACAGTTCAAAAAATAAAATACTCAATAATAAAAAAATCAGAAAAATTAAAAAAAATATTACAATGGAGCTGTATCCATGCTGCTCTTTACAAAAGATAATAAATATTAGTTACCCTTTTGGTATAATATTATTCTAAAGAATTACAACATAAAAAAGAGACTGTGTCATGCTATGTTGGCCAGGCTGCTCTACACTGACTATTCACAGGTGCAATCCCATTACTGATCAGCATGGGGATTTTGACCTGCTCTGTTTCCAACCTGGGCCGGTTTATCCCTCTTTAAGCAACCTGGTGTCTTTGAGCTCCCCCAGAGACACCATATTGATGCCGAACTTAATGTGGACACCCGATCAGCATAGCTCAATGGGGACCAGAACTCCTGGCCTCAAACACTCCAACAGCCTCAGCCTCCCAAGTAGCTGGGATTACAGACACACACCACAGTGCCCGGCAAGGAGCACAGCCTTTTTTCTAGCATAGGAATTTCTCTCACTCTGATGTCATAACAATGAGAAACAGCTTATCAATGCCATCTACTGGCCATTCATATAACTACATTCTTTATATTTTTATAGGTAATGACTGATTAGATTTGGTATATACTTTATTCAGCATTGTTAGTGATTATTCTCTATCAATAATCATGCTCATGCTAGTGCCACTGTATCCCAAAACCAATTATCCATTATTTGTAATGGTACATTTTCTAGAGCACATTCCACTATGTAATTCATGCTCTGTGGCATCCCGCTTACCTCTAATTCACCTCATATCATTGCCTATATCACCATCCTTATATTCCACACTCCAACTGCATCACATGCAAAAGCATCCCTTACTAACATGATTTCACTAGTCAACAAGTAACTGACACCCACAAGAACAGCACCTACATCTCCTTAAATATTCTGTGCTGGTGTAATTCTTTTGATGATCTGATGGGCCATGAGCATGAAGCTGAAGTAGTGGATGTAATGCTGTAAATGTGCATGTATGGGACTAGCCTACAGAACTCTAGTTAAATATATATAGTTTATCATATTAGGGGTGTGTTGTACTGATCATCACTTCTGCGATTAAATACTTCCCACACTTTTCTTGTTTGTATTAGCATTAGTAATGCCAGACTGTACTTAGAAATGCAAATAAAAATACAAGAGACAGCTCTCCCGATAAGAGCTGTCCCTTGCGATAGAAGGACTTCTGGGTTTAGGAGCTGAGAGTCCGTCTAAGCATGTGCAGTGTGATGCAGCGGCTGCTGGGGGTGCTGGGAGGGATCAGATTACATCTTTTTTTAGGGGTATATGGGAAAAGAAGCCTATAGGCTTCTAATGAGTAACGCCATCTAAAGATAGCATTTTGCACAGGCTTCATGCACCAGAATGTATTGCATTCCAGAGCTTGGAACATATGGGAAATGTAGCCAAATTCTAAAAATGGCAGTTTTCAGATTTTTACCTGCATTTTCCTTTTAGTGCATCCTGCCCTAGATGTCATATCATAAAACTATTATATTCATTGTTAAATTATAATAAAAAATGTAATCAGTCACTGTATATATTTGGCATGAAGTGTGTAACTGTATATTGTCAATAGGATATGGTTCACCTTAAAGTTCATTGTCCTATTTGCTTACAAAATGATGCAAACCATCAAAAAATTACAGTTCAAAAAATAAAATACTCAATAATAAAAAAAATCAGAAAAATTAAAAAAAATATTACAATGGAGCTGTATCCATGCTGCTCTTTACAAAAGATAATAAATATTAGTTACCCTTTTGGTATAATATTATTCTAAAGAATTACAACATAAAAAAAGAGACTGTGTCATGCTATGTTGGCCAGGCTGCTCTACACTGACTATTCACAGGTGCAATCCCATTACTGATCAGCATGAGGATTTTGACCTGCTCTGTTTCCAACCTGGGCCGGTTCATCCCTCTTTAAGCAACCTGGTGTCTTTGAGCTCCCCCAGAGACACCATATTGATGCTGAACTTAATGTGGACACCCGATCAGCATAGCTCAATGGGGACCAGAACTCCTGGCCTCAAACACTCCAACAGCCTCAGCCTCCCAAGTAGCTGGGATTACAGACACACACCACAGTGCCCGGCGAGGAGCACAGCCTTTTTTCTAGCATAGGAATTTCTCTCACTCTGATGTCATAACAATGAGAAACAGCTTATCAATGCCATCTACTGGCCATTCATATAACTACATTCTTTATATTTTTATAGGTAATGACTGATTAGATTTGGTACAGAGGCGGAACTACCGGCAGTGCAGGCAGTGCACTGCACTGGGGCCCGCCTCTGTCCAGGGGCCCAAGCATGTAATGAGTCAAACTGACTCATTACATGCCGCTGTGCGCTGCGGGCAACCGCTGCCCGCAGCGCACAGCCGCCCGGCGAAGAGAGGAGAGGAGAGGAGCAGCGGTACTACAGACGGGGGAAGGAGGAGGAGGGAGGCTGCGAAGGGAGCCGCAGCAGCGCTTTGTTACTGGTGGAGGCGCTGCTGCTGCTGCCCCTCTGCTTCCCTATAGGCTGTCTTCCGAGAACAGCCTATAGGGAAGCAGAGGGGCAGCAGCAGCAGCGCCTCCACCAGTAACACAGCGCTGCTGCGGCTCCCTTCTCAGCCTCCCTCCTCCTCCTTCTCTCCAGCCCGGGAATCGTCTCTGACGCTGCACCGACGAGGAGCCTGAGCCAGCGGAGAGGGTAAGTATAATTCTTCTTTCTTTCTTTCTTTCTTTCTTTCTTTCTTTCTTTCTTTCTTTCTTTCCTTCTTTCTTGTGCCTGCCTGCCGCAATGTGTAAAAATGGGGGACTACCTGCCGCACTGTGTAAAAATGGGGGACTACCTGCCGCACTGTGTAAAAATGGGGGACTACCTGCCGCAATGTGTAAAAAGGGGGGACTGCCTGCCGCAATGTGTAAAAAGGGGGGACTGCCTGCCGCAATGTGTAAAAAGGGGGGACTGCCTGCCGCAATGTGTAAAAAGGGGGAATCAGCCTGCCGCAATGTGTAAAAATGGGGGACTGCCTGCCGCTATGTGTAAAAAGGGGTAATCTGCCCGACGCAATGTGTAAAAAGGGGAATCTGCCTGCCGTAATGTGTAAAAAAGGGGGACTGCCTGACGCTATGTGTAAAACAGGGGGACTGCCTGACGCTATGTGTAAAAATGGGGAATCTGCCTGCTGCTATGTGTAAAAATGGGGAATCTGCCTGCCGTAATGTGTAAAAATGGGGACGCTGTCTGCCGTAATGTGTAACAAGGGCACGCTGTCTGCCGTAATGTGTAAAAATGGGGACGCTGTCTGCCGTAATGTGTAACAAGGGCACGCTGTCTGCCGTAATGTGTAACAAGGGCACGCTGTCTGCCGTAATGTGTAACAAGGGCACGCGGTCTGCCGTAATGTGTAACAAGGGCACGCTGTCTGCCGTAATGTGTAAAAAGGGCACGCTGTCTGCCGCTATGTGTAACAAGGGCACGCTGTCTGCTGTAATGTGTAAAAAGGGCACGCTGTCTGCCGTAATGTGTAACAAGGGCACGCGGTCTGCCGTTATGTGTAAAAAGGGCACGCTGTCTGCTGTAATGTGTAAAAAGAGGAATCTGTTCGCTGTAAGGTGTAAAAGGGTCTCTACCTGGTGTAGTGGTGCTACTGTGCGGCGTAATTTGAATAATGGAGACTACTGTGTTGGTATTATTTTGTGGCCACACCCCTTCCCCACGAAGCCACGCCACTATGTATTTTTGCGCGCGCCTACGGCGCGCACTGCCCCTGGGGTGGACTTGGATGGGGGGGGGGGGCCCAAAGCATTTTGTCGCACCTGGGCCCACCGCTTGCTTGTTCCGCCACTGATTTGGTATATACTTTATTCAGCATTGTTAGTTATTATTCTCTATCAATAATCATGCTCATGCTAGTGCCACTGTATCCCAAAACCAATTATCCATTATTTGTAATGGTACATTTTTTAGAGCACATTCCACTATGTAATTCATGCTCTGTGGCATCCCGCTTACCTCTAATTCACCTCATATCATTGCCTATATCACCATCCTTATATTCCACACTCCAACTGCATCACATGCAAAAGCATCCCTTACTAACATGATTTCACTAGTCAACAAGTAACTGACACCCACAAGAACAGCACCTACATCTCCTTAAATATTCTGTGCTGGTGTAATTCTTTTGATGATCTGATGGGCCATGTGCATGAAGCTGAAGTAGTGGATGTAATGCTGTAAATGTGCATGTATGGGACTAGCCTACAGAACTCTAGTTAAATATATATAGTTTATCATATTAGGGGTGTGTTGTACTGATCATCACTTCTGCGATTAAATACTTCCCACCACTTTTCTTGTTTGTATTAGCATTAGTAATGCCAGACTGTACTTAGAAATGCAAATAAAAATACAAGAGACAGCTCTCCCGATAAGAGCTGTCCCTTGCGATAGAAGGACTTCTGGGTTTAGGAGCTGAGAGTCCGTCTAAGCATGTGCAGTGTGATGCAGCGGCTGCTGGGGGTGCTGGGAGAGATCAGATTACATCTTTTTTTAGGGGTATATGGGAAAAGAAGCCTATAGGCTTCTAATGAGTAACGCCATCTAAAGATAGCATTTTGCACAGGCTTCATGCACCAGAATGTATTGCATTCCAGAGCTTGGAACATATGGGAAATGTAGCCAAATTCTAAAAATGGCAGTTTTCAGATTTTTACCTGCATTTTCCTTTTAGTGCATCCTGCCCTAGATGTCATATCATAAAACTATTATATTCATTGTTAAATTATAATAAAAAATTTAATCAGTCACTGTATATATTTGGCATGAAGTGTGTAACTGTATATTGTCAATAGGATATGGTTCACCTTAAAGTTCATTGTCCTATTTGCTTACAAAATGATGCAAACCATCAAAAAATTACAGTTCAAAAAAATAAAATACTCAATAATAAAAAATCAGAAAAATGAAAAAAATATTACAATGGAGCTGTATCCATGCTGCTCTTTACAAAAGATAATAAATATTAGTTACCCTTTTGGTATAATATTATTCTAAAGAATTACAACATAAAAAAAAGAGACTGTGTCATGCTATGTTGGCCAGGCTGCTCTACACTGACTATTCACAGGTGCAATCCCATTACTGATCAGCATGGGGATTTTGACCTGCTCTGTTTCCAACCTGGGCCGGTTCATCCCTCTTTAAGCAACCTGGTGTCTTTGAACTCCCCCAGAGACACCATATTGATGCTGAACTTAATGTGGACACCCGATCAGCATAGCTCAATGGGGACCAGAACTCCTGGCCTCAAACACTCCAACAGCCTCAGCCTCCCAAGTAGCTGGGATTACAGACACACACCACAGTGCCCGGCGAGGAGCACAGCCTTTTTTCTAGCATAGGAATTTCTCTCACTCTGATGTCATAACAATGAGAAACAGCTTATCAATGCCATCTACTGGCCATTCATATAACTACATTCTTTATATTTTTATAGGTAATGACTGATTAGATTTGGTATATACTTTATTCAGCATTGTTAGTGATTATTCTCTATCAATAATCATGCTCATGCTAGTGCCACTGTATCCCAAAACCAATTATCCATTATTTGTAATGGTACATTTTTTAGAGCACATTCCACTATGTAATTCATGCTCTGTGGCATCCCGCTTACCTCTAATTCACCTCATATCATTGCCTATATCACCATCCTTATATTCCACACTCCAACTGTATCACATGCAAAAGCATCCCTTACTAACATGATTTCACTAGTCAACAAGTAACTGACACCCACAAGAACAGCACCTACATCTCCTTAAATATTCTGTGCTGGTGTGATTCTTTTGATGATCTGATGGGCCATGTGCATGAAGCTGAAGTAGTGGATGTAATGCTGTAAATGTGCATGTATGGCACTAGCATACAGAACTCTAGTTAAATATATATAGTTTATCATATTAGGGGTGTGTTGTACTGATCATCACTTCTGCGATTAAATACTTCCCACCACTTTTCTTGTTTGTATTAGCATTAGTAATGCCAGACTGTACTTAGAAATGCAAATAAAAATACAAGAGGCAGCTCTCCCGATAAGAGCTGTCCCTTGCGATAGAAGGACTTCTGGGTTTAGGAACTGAGTGTCCGTCTAAGCATGTGCAGTGTGATGCAGCGGCTGCTGGGGGTGCTGGGAGGCATCAGATTACATCTTTTTTTAGGGGTATATGGGAAAAGAAGCCTATAGGCTTCTAATGAGTAACGCCATCTAAAGATAGCATTTTGCACAGGCTTCATGCACCAGAATGTATTGCATTCCAGAGCTTGGAACATATGGGAAATGTAGCCAAATTCTAAAAATGGCAGTTTTCTGATTTTTACCTGCATTTTCCTTTTAGTGCATCCTGCCCTAGATGTCATATCATAAAACTATTATATTCATTGTTAAATTATAATAAAAAATGTAATCAGTCACTGTATATATTTGGCATGAAGTGTGTAACTGTATATTGTCAATAGGATATGGTTCACCTTAAAGTTCATTGTCCTATTTGCTTACAAAATGATGCAAACCATCAAAAAATTACAGTTCAAAAAAATAAAATACTCAATAATAAAAAATCAGAAAAATGAAAAAAATATTACAATGGAGCTGTATCCATGCTGCTCTTTACAAAAGATAATAAATATTAGTTACCCTTTTGGTATAATATTATTCTAAAGAATTACAACATAAAAAAAGAGACTGTGTCATGCTATGTTGGCCAGGCTGCTCTACACTGACTATTCACAGGTGCAATCCCATTATTGATCAGCATGGGGATTTTGACCTGCTCTGTTTCCAACCTGGGCCGGTTCATCCCTCTTTAAGCAACCTGGTGTCTTTGAGCTCCCCCAGAGACACCATATTGATGCTGAACTTAATGTGGACACCCGATCAGCATAGCTCAATGGGGACCAGAACTCCTGGCCTCAAACACTCCAACAGCCTCAGCCTCCCAAGTAGCTGGGATTACAGACACACACCACAGTGCCGGGCGAGGAGCACAGCCTTTTTTCTAGCATAGGAATTTCTCTCACTCTGATGTCATAACAATGAGAAACAGCTTATCAATGCCATCTACTGGCCATTCATATAACTACATTCTTTGTATTTTTATAGGTAATGACTGATTAGATTTGGTATATACTTTATTCAGCATTGTTAGTGATTATTCTCTATCAATAATCATACTCATGCTAGTGCCACTGTATCCCAAAACCAATTATCCATTATTTGTAATGGTACATTTTCTACAGCACATTCCACTATGTAATTCATGCTCTGTGGCATCCCGCTTACCTCTAATTCACCTCATATCATTGCCTATATCACCAACCTTATATTCCACACTCCAACTGCATCACATGCAAAAGCATCCCTTACTAACATGATTTCACTAATCAACAAGTAACTGACACCCACAAGAACAGCACCTACATCTCCTTAAATATTCTGTGCTGGTGTAATTCTTTTGATGATCTGATGGGCCATGAGCATGAAGCTGAAGTAGTGGATGTAATGCTGTAAATGTGCATGTAGGGGACTAGCCTACAGAACTCTAGTTAAATATATATAGTTTATCATATTAGGGGTGTGTTGTACTGATCATCACTTCTGCGATTAAATACTTCCCACACTTTTCTTGTTTGTATTAGCATTAGTAATGCCAGACTGTACTTAGAAATGCAAATAAAAATACAAGAGACAGCTCTCCCGATAAGAGCTGTCCCTTGCGATAGAAGGACTTCTGGGTTTAGGAGCTGAGAGTCCGTCTTGGCATGTGCAGTGTGATGCAGCGGCTGCTGGGGGTGCTGGGAGGGATCAGATTACATCTTTTTTTAGGGGTATATGGGAAAAGAAGCCTATAGGCTTCTAATGAGTAACGCCATCTAAAGATAGCATTTTGCACAGGCTTCATGCACCAGAATGTATTGCATTCCAGAGCTTGGAACATATGGGAAATGTAGCCAAATTCTAAAAATGGCAGTTTTCAGATTTTTACCTGCATTTTCCTTTTAGTGCATCCTGCCCTAGATGTCATATCATAAAACTATTATATTCATTGTTAAATTATAATAAAAAATGTAATCAGTCACTGTATATATTTGGCATGAAGTGTGTAACTGTATATTGTCAATAGGATATGGTTCACCTTAAAGTTCATTGTCCTATTTGCTTACAAAATGATGCAAACCATCAAAAAATTACAGTTCAAAAAATAAAATACTCAATAATAAAAAAATCAGAAAAATTAAAAAAAAATATTACAATGGAGCTGTATCCATGCTGCTCTTTACAAAAGATAATAAATATTAGTTACCCTTTTGGTATAATATTATTCTAAAGAATTACAACATTAAAAAAGAGACTGTGTCATGCTATGTTGGCCAGGCTGCTCTACACTGACTATTCACAGGTGCAATCCCATTACTGATCAGCATGGGGATTTTGACCTGCTCTGTTTCCAACCTGGGCCGGTTCATCCCTCTTTAAGCAACCTGGTGTCTTTGAGCTCCCCCAGAGACACCATATTGATGCTGAACTTAATGTGGACACCCGATCAGCATAGTTCAATGGGGACCAAAACTCCTGGCCTCAAACACTCCAACAGCCTCAGCCTCCCTAGTAGCTGGGATTACAGACACACACCACAGTGCCCGGCAAGGAACACAGCCTTTTTTCTAGCATAGGAATTTCTCTCACTCTGATGTCATAACAATGAGAAACAGCTTATCAATGCCATCTACTGGCCATTCATATAACTACATTCTTTATATTTTTATAGGTAATGACTGATTAGATTTGGTACAGAGGCGGAACTACCGGCAGTGCAGGCAGTGCACTGCACTGGGGCCCGCCTCTGTCCAGGGGCCCAAGCATGTAATGAGTCAAACTGACTCATTACATGCCGCTGTGCGCTGCGGGCAACCGCTGCCCGCAGCGCACAGCCGCCCGGCGAAGAGAGGAGAGGAGAGGAGCAGCGGTACTACAGACGGGGGAAGGAGGAGGAGGGAGGCTGCGAAGGGAGCCGCAGCAGCGCTTTGTTACTGGTGGAGGCGCTGCTGCTGCTGCCCTTCTGCTTCCCTATAGGCTGTCTTCCGAGAACAGCCTATAGGGAAGCAGAGGGGCAGCAGCAGCAGCGCCTCCACCAGTATCACAGCGCTGCTGCGGCTCCCTTCTCAGCCTCCCTCCTCCTCCTTCTCTCCAGCCCGGGAATCGTCTCTGACGCTGCACCGACGAGGAGCCTGAGCCAGCGGAGAGGGTAAGTATAATTCTTCTTTCTTTCTTTCTTTCTTTCTTTCTTTCTTTCCTTCTTTCTTGTGCCTGCCTGCCGCAATGTGTAAAAATGGGGGACTACCTGCCGCACTGTGTAAAAATGGGGGACTACCTGCCGCACTGTGTAAAAATGGGGGACTACCTGCCGCAATGTGTAAAAAGGGGGGACTGCCTGCCGCAATGTGTAAAAAGGGGGGACTGCCTGCCGCAATGTGTAAAAAGGGGGGACTGCCTGCCGCAATGTGTAAAAAGGGGGAATCAGCCTGCCGCAATGTGTAAAAATGGGGGACTGCCTGCCGCTATGTGTAAAAAGGGGTAATCTGCCCGACGCAATGTGTAAAAAGGGGAATCTGCCTGCCGTAATGTGTAAAAAAGGGGGACTGCCTGACGCTATGTGTAAAACAGGGGGACTGCCTGACGCTATGTGTAAAAATGGGGAATCTGCCTGCTGCTATGTGTAAAAATGGGGAATCTGCCTGCCGTAATGTGTAAAAATGGGGACGCTGTCTGCCGTAATGTGTAACAAGGGCACGCTGTCTGCCGTAATGTGTAAAAATGGGGACGCTGTCTGCCGTAATGTGTAACAAGGGCACGCTGTCTGCCGTAATGTGTAACAAGGGCACGCGGTCTGCCGTAATGTGTAACAAGGGCACGCTGTCTGCCGTAATGTGTAAAAAGGGCACGCTGTCTGCCGCTATGTGTAACAAGGGCACGCTGTCTGCTGTAATGTGTAAAAAGGGCACGCTGTCTGCCGTAATGTGTAACAAGGGCACGCGGTCTGCCGTTATGTGTAAAAAGGGCACGCTGTCTGCTGTAATGTGTAAAAAGAGGAATCTGTTCGCTGTAAGGTGTAAAAGGGTCTCTACCTGGTGTAGTGGTGCTACTGTGCGGCGTAATTTGAATAATGGAGACTACTGTGTTGGTATTATTTTGTGGCCACACCCCTTCCCCACGAAGCCACGCCACTATGTATTTTTGCGCGCGCCTACGGCGCGCACTGCCCCTGGGGTGGACTTGGATGGGGGGGGGGGCCCAAAGCATTTTGTCGCACCTGGGCCCACCGCTTGCTTGTTCCGCCACTGATTTGGTATATACTTTATTCAGCATTGTTAGTGATTATTCTCTATCAATAATCATGCTCATGCTAGTGCCACTGTATCCCAAAACCAATTATCCATTATTTGTAATGGTACATTTTTTAGAGCACATTCCACTATGTAATTCATGCTCTGTGGCATCCCGCTTACCTCTAATTCACCTCATATCATTGCCTATATCACCATCCTTATATTCCACACTCCAACTGCATCACATGCAAAAGCATCCCTTACTAACATGATTTCACTAGTCAACAAGTAACTGACACCCACAAGAACAGCACCTACATCTCCTTAAATATTCTGTGCTGGTGTAATTCTTTTGATGATCTGATGGGCCATGTGCATGAAGCTGAAGTAGTGGATGTAATGCTGTAAATGTGCATGTATGGGACTAGCCTACAGAACTCTAGTTAAATATATATAGTTTATCATATTAGGGGTGTGTTGTACTGATCATCACTTCTGCGATTAAATACTTCCCACCACTTTTCTTGTTTGTATTAGCATTAGTAATGCCAGACTGTACTTAGAAATGCAAATAAAAATACAAGAGACAGCTCTCCCGATAAGAGCTGTCCCTTGCGATAGAAGGACTTCTGGGTTTAGGAGCTGAGAGTCCGTCTAAGCATGTGCAGTGTGATGCAGCGGCTGCTGGGGGTGCTGGGAGAGATCAGATTACATCTTTTTTTAGGGGTATATGGGAAAAGAAGCCTATAGGCTTCTAATGAGTAACGCCATCTAAAGATAGCATTTTGCACAGGCTTCATGCACCAGAATGTATTGCATTCCAGAGCTTGGAACATATGGGAAATGTAGCCAAATTCTAAAAATGGCAGTTTTCAGATTTTTACCTGCATTTTCCTTTTAGTGCATCCTGCCCTAGATGTCATATCATAAAACTATTATATTCATTGTTAGATGATAAAAAAAATGTAATCAGAGTGACTGTATATATTTGGCATGAAGTGTGTAACTGTATATTGTCAATAGGATATGGTTCACCTTAAAGTTCATTGTCCTATTTGCTTACAAAATGATGCAAACCATCAAAAAATTACAGTTCAAAAAATAAAATACTCAATAATAAAAAATCAGAAAAATGAAAAAAATATTACAATGGAGCTGTATCCATGCTGCTCTTTACAAAAGATAATAAATATTAGTTACCCTTTTGGTATAATATTATTCTAAAGAATTACAACATAAAAAAAGAGACTGTGTCATGCTATGTTGGCCAGGCTGCTCTACACTGACTATTCACAGGTGCAATCCCATTACTGATCAGCATGGGGATTTTGACCTGCTCTGTTTCCAACCTGGGCCGGTTCATCCCTCTTTAAGCAACCTGGTGTCTTTGAGCTCCCCCAGAGACACCATATTGATGCCGAACTTAATGTGGACACCCGATCAGCATAGCTCAATGGGGACCAGAACTCCTGGCCTCAAACACTCCAACAGCCTCAGCCTCCCAAGTAGCTGGGATTACAGACACACACCACAGTGCCCGGCGAGGAGCACAGCCTTTTTTCTAGCATAGGAATTTCTCTCACTCTGATGTCATAACAATGAGAAACAGCTTATCAATGCCATCTACTGGCCATTCATATAACTACATTCTTTATATTTTTATAGGTAATGACTGATTAGATTTGGTATATACTTTATTCAGCATTGTTAGTGATTATTCTCTATCAATAATCATACTCATGCTAGTGCCACTGTATCCCAAAACCAATTATCCATTATTTGTAATGGTACATTTTTTTAGAGCACATTCCACTATGTAATTCATGCTCTGTGGCCAGGGGCGGATGCAGGACAAAATGACAGGGGGGGCACCATGACAGGCAAAAAAGTGTGGGTATTATTTTTTCCGCACAGAAAGTAAGAACGCCCCTGGGAAAGTGGTCCTGGCCTTGCAACAAGGGTATAACCTCTCAACAAAGGGTGTGGCCTCAAAGGGAATGCAGTATCCATATAATGGGGAAGAGTGTGATGCCTTAAAGAGGCAGAGGATGATAGGACAGAGAGAGTGATTGGGAGATAGTGACGCAGGGGAGAGGCAGTGGATGATGGGGATAGATAGTGGGAGATGGAAAGGCAGTGGGTGATAGTAAGAGTCAGTGGGTAAAGCCGGGAATGGGTGACAAGGGGAGGAAGTGGGTGATGCCAGGGGGAATCAGTGGGTGATGTAGAGGATGATGGTGAGAGACAGTGGGTGATAGGGAAAGATAGTGGAAAATGGAGAAGCAGTAGGTGAGGGGGAGAGGCAGTGAGTGGCAGGAAAGGGGGATGGGGAAAGGGAGTAGGAGACAGAGAGAGGCAGAGGGTGACAGTGAGAGACAGTGGGTGAGGGTAGGGAGTGACAGGGAGAGGCAGTGAGTGACAGGGAGATTGTGGGTGACTGGGTAGGTAGTGGGTGACAGAGAGGGGCAGAGGTGACATGGAAGCAGTGGGTAACAGGGAGACAGTGGATGACAGGCAGATAGTGGGTGACTGGGGAAGAAGCAGGTGACGTGGGTGGCAGAGAGGAAGATAGTGAAAGGGAGGCAGAGGGTGACATGGGAGGCTGTGGGTGACAGTGAGTGATGGTATAGGGTGACAGAGAAAGGCAGAGAGTGACAGGGAGATAGTGAGTGACAGGGAGAGGCAGGGGTGACAGGCAGATGGTGGATGACTGGGGAGTTCAGCGGGTGACGTGGGTGGCAGAGGTGATAGTGAAAGGAAGAGGGTGACAGGGAGATAGTGGGTAACATAGAGGCAGTGGATGATAGAGAAGCAAGGGTGACAGAGAGGCAGAGCGTGACAGGGAGATAGTGGGTTACTGGGGAGGTAGTCGGTGACGTGGAGGGAGTGGATGACAGGGAGATAGTGGGTGACAAAGAGAGAAAGCGAGAGAGACTGAGGGTTACAGGGAGATAGTGGGTGACACAGAGAGATACTGATGGTGACAGGGAGATAGTGGGTGACAGAGAGAGACTGATGACAATTCCAGTGGCCTGAGCAGTAAGGATAGCGGTAGTAGAGACAGCCGGGAACGCCCGGCTCTCAGAACTGTGCACAACATCAAGACACCGCTCACTGCAGGGGGAGTCTCTGACCTAATTAAGGTAGCCCATTCTGTGTGAGGGCCAAGTGGTGACCGAACACACAATCGGAACAAGCGGCAATTCCAACTCGGGCTCCATACGGGCAGAGCGGCGACTCATTCATATATGTGATAATAATGGGACTGCTAACTGGTACTGTGAGTGGGTGGTCTTCAATATGCCGGCTGTCGGGATCCCGGCGCTCAGTATACCGGCGCCGGAATCCCGACAGCCGGCATACCGACACTTATTCTACAGGTAGAATAAAATAGTGTGGCGTGCAGCAAGCCCGCAAGGGGCTCATTTGCGCTCGCCAAACTGTCGGTATGACAGGGAGTAAGTGGGTGACAGATGGACTGTGGGTGACAGGGAGTAAGTGGGTGACAGACGGACTGTGGGTGACAGGGAGTAAGTGGGTGACAGAGAGAGAGGGTGACAGGGAGTAAGTGGGTGACAGGGAGAGAGACTGAGAGTGACAGGGAGTAAGTGGGTGACAGAGAGAGAGAGACTGAGGGTGACGGGTAGTAAGTGGGTGACAGAGAGAGAGACTGAGGGTGACGGGTAGTAAGTGGGTGACAGAGAGAGAGACTGAGGGTGACAGGGAGTAAGTGGGTGACAGAGAGAGAGACTGAGGGTGACGGGTAGTAAGTGGGTGACAGAGAGAGAGAGAGAGACTGAGGGTGACGGGTAGTAAGTGGGTGACAGAGAGAGAGAGACTGAGGGTGACGGGTAGTAAGTGGGTGACAGAGAGAGAGACTGAGGGTGACAGGGAGTAAGTGGGTGACAGAGAGAGAGAGACTGAGGGTGACGGGGAGTAAGTGGGTGACTGAGTGTGGAGTGGATGACAGAGGTGGCAGCAGCAGTCTCCTTACTTCCACCTCTGTCCTGACCTTTCTGCTCTCTCGAAGTTCAACCACACTTGCTCCACACCTAGCCCATACAGCACTGCGACTCTGCTCCTCACAGCACCCCCTCCCCAGCCCTCAGCAGCAGCCGACCTCCGTCCACTCCTCACCTCAGCAGCAGCAGTCTCTTAACCTCTACCTCTTGGCCCTTCTCCCTGCACACAGCAGCACCGCTACTCCCCAATCCAAGACTAATGAAAGCAGGTCAGTGCTCACCTCGTGGCCTGCTGGGCATCCGGACCGCGGCAACGGCGTTGTTGTGGTCATAGTGGCTGACCTGGCCGGAAGTCCCTGCAGCGGAGCTGCGCTGTCTCTCAACAACACTGGGTCCACCTCCTCCGGGTGCTGACGGCTGGGCTGAGCTGTCACGCATCCGCGTTGTGGCTGCTGAGCTCCTCTGCACTGCACTGCAGAGGTGCTCAGATCAAGCTTAGCCCAGCAAGAAGAATGCTGGAGGCAGAGCTGCTGAAAGCGGAGCCTAGCGAACTGAAGCTGTCCGCGGTATAAAAAAAAAAATCTCTAAACGACAGGGGGGGCACGTGCCTTGGTGCCCCCCCCCTGTATCCGCCACTGTCTGTGGCATCCCGCTTACCTCTAATTCACCTCATATCATTGCCTATATCACCATCCTTATATTCCACACTCCAACTGCATCACATGCAAAAGCATCCCTTACTAACATGATTTCACTAATCAACAAGTAACTGACACCCACAAGAACAGCACCTACATCTCCTTAAATATTCTGTGCTGGTGTAATTCTTTTGATGATCTGATGGGCCATGTGCATGAAGCTGAAGTAGTGGATGTAATGCTGTAAATGTGCATGTATGGGACTAGCCTACAGAACTCTAGTTAAATATATATAGTTTATCATATTAGGGGTGTGTTGTACTGATCATCACTTCTGCGATTAAATACTTCCCACCACTTTTCTTGTTTGTATTAGCATTAGTAATGCCAGACTGTACTTAGAAATGCAAATAAAAATACAAGAGACAGCTCTCCCGATAAGAGCTGTCCCTTGCGATAGAAGGACTTCTGGGTTTAGGAGCTGAGAGTCCGTCTAAGCATGTGCAGTGTGATGCAGCGGCTGCTGGGGGTGCTGGGAGAGATCAGATTACATCTTTTTTTAGGGGTATATGGGAAAAGAAGCCTATAGGCTTCTAATGAGTAACGCCATCTAAAGATAGCATTTTGCACAGGCTTCATGCACCAGAATGTATTGCATTCCAGAGCTTGGAACATATGGGAAATGTAGCCAAATTCTAAAAATGGCAGTTTTCAGATTTTTACCTGCATTTTCCTTTTAGTGCATCCTGCCCTAGATGTCATATCATAAAACTATTATATTCATTGTTAGATGATAAAAAAAATGTAATCAGAGTGACTGTATATATTTGGCATGAAGTGTGTAACTGTATATTGTCAATAGGATATGGTTCACCTTAAAGTTCATTGTCCTATTTGCTTACAAAATGATGCAAACCATCAAAAAATTACAGTTCAAAAAATAAAATACTCAATAATAAAAAATCAGAAAAATGAAAAAAAAAAAAAAAATGACAATGGAGCTGTATCCATGCTGCTCTTTACAAAAGATAATAAATATTAGTTACCCTTTTGGTATAATATTATTCTAAAGAATTACAACGTAAAAAAAGAGACTGTGTCATGCTATGTTGGCCAGGCTGCTCTACACTGACTATTCACAGGTGCAATCCCATTACTGATCAGCATGGGGATTTTGACCTGCTCTGTTTCCAACCTGGGCCGGTTCATCCCTCTTTAAGCAACCTGGTGTCTTTGAGCTCCCCCAGAGACACCATATTGATGCTGAACTTAATGTGGACACCCGATCAGCATAGCTCAATGGGGACCAGAACTCCTGGCCTCAAACACTCCAACAGCCTCAGCCTCCCAAGTAGCTGGGATTACAGACACACACCACAGTGCCCGGCGAGGAGCACAGCCTTTTTTCTAGCATAGGAATTTCTCTCACTCTGACGTCATAACAATGAGAAACAGCTTATCAATGCCATCTACTGGCCATTCATATAACTACATTCTTTATATTTTTATAGGTAATGACTGATTAGATTTGGTATATACTTTATTCAGCATTGTTAGTGATTATTCTCTATCAATAATCATGCTCATGCTAGTGCCACTGTATCCCAAAACCAATTATCCATTATTTGTAATGGTACATTTTCTAGAGCACATTCCACTATGTAATTCATGCTCTGTGGCATCCCGCTTACCTCTAATTCACCTCATATCATTGCCTATATCACCATCATTATATTCCACACTCCAACTGCATCACATGCAAAAGCATCCCTTACTAACATGATTTCACTAATCAACAAGTAACTGACACCCACAAGAACAGCACCTACATCTCCTTAAATATTCTGTGCTGGTGTAATTCTTTTGATGATCTGATGGGCCATGTGCATGAAGCTGAAGTAGTGGATGTAATGCTGTAAATGTGCATGTATGGGACTAGCCTACAGAACTCTAGTTAAATATATATAGTTTATCATATTAGGGGTGTGTTGTACTGATCATCACTTCTGCGATTAAATACTTCCCACCACTTTTCTTGTTTGTATTAGCATTAGTAATGCCAGACTGTACTTAGAAATGCAAATAAAAATACAAGAGACAGCTCTCCCGATAAGAGCTGTCCCTTGCGATAGAAGGACTTCTGGGTTTAGGAGCTGAGAGTCCGTCTAAGCATGTGCAGTGTGATGCAGCGGCTGCTGGGGGTGCTGGGAGAGATCAGATTACATCTTTTTTTAGGGGTATATGGGAAAAGAAGCCTATAGGCTTCTAATGAGTAACGCCATCTAAAGATAGCATTTTGCACAGGCTTCATGCACCAGAATGTATTGCATTCCAGAGCTTGGAACATATGGGAAATGTAGCCAAATTCTAAAAATGGCAGTTTTCAGATTTTTACCTGCATTTTCCTTTTAGTGCATCCTGCCCTAGATGTCATATCATAAAACTATTATATTCATTGTTAGATGATAAAAAAAATGTAATCAGAGTGACTGTATATATTTGGCATGAAGTGTGTAACTGTATATTGTCAATAGGATATGGTTCACCTTAAAGTTCATTGTCCTATTTGCTTACAAAATGATGCAAACCATCAAAAAATTACAGTTCAAAAAATAAAATACTCAATAATAAAAAATCAGAAAAATGAAAAAAAAAAAAAAATGACAATGGAGCTGTATCCATGCTGCTCTTTACAAAAGATAATAAATATTAGTTACCCTTTTGGTATAATATTATTCTAAAGAATTACAACGTAAAAAAAGAGACTGTGTCATGCTATGTTGGCCAGGCTGCTCTACACTGACTATTCACAGGTGCAATCCCATTACTGATCAGCATGGGGATTTTGACCTGCTCTGTTTCCAACCTGGGCCGGTTCATCCCTCTTTAAGCAACCTGGTGTCTTTGAGCTCCCCCAGAGACACCATATTGATGCTGAACTTAATGTGGACACCCGATCAGCATAGCTCAATGGGGACCAGAACTCCTGGCCTCAAACACTCCAACAGCCTCAGCCTCCCAAGTAGCTGGGATTACAGACACACACCACAGTGCCCGGCGAGGAGCACAGCCTTTTTTCTAGCATAGGAATTTCTCTCACTCTGACGTCATAACAATGAGAAACAGCTTATCAATGCCATCTACTGGCCATTCATATAACTACATTCTTTATATTTTTATAGGTAATGACTGATTAGATTTGGTATATACTTTATTCAGCATTGTTAGTGATTATTCTCTATCAATAATCATGCTCATGCTAGTGCCACTGTATCCCAAAACCAATTATCCATTATTTGTAATGGTACATTTTCTAGAGCACATTCCACTATGTAATTCATGCTCTGTGGCATCCCGCTTACCTCTAATTCACCTCATATCATTGCCTATATCACCATCATTATATTCCACACTCCAACTGCATCACATGCAAAAGCATCCCTTACTAACATGATTTCACTAATCAACAAGTAACTGACACCCACAAGAACAGCACCTACATCTCCTTAAATATTCTGTGCTGGTGTAATTCTTTTGATGATCTGATGGGCCATGTGCATGAAGCTGAAGTAGTGGATGTAATGCTGTAAATGTGCATGTATGGGACTAGCCTACAGAACTCTAGTTAAATATATATAGTTTATCATATTAGGGGTGTGTTGTACTGATCATCACTTCTGCGATTAAATACTTCCCACCACTTTTCTTGTTTGTATTAGCATTAGTAATGCCAGACTGTACTTAGAAATGCAAATAAAAATACAAGAGACAGCTCTCCCGATAAGAGCTGTCCCTTGCGATAGAAGGACTTCTGGGTTTAGGAGCTGAGAGTCCGTCTAAGCATGTGCAGTGTGATGCAGCGGCTGCTGGGGGTGCTGGGAGAGATCAGATTACATCTTTTTTTAGGGGTATATGGGAAAAGAAGCCTATAGGCTTCTAATGAGTAACGCCATCTAAAGATAGCATTTTGCACAGGCTTCATGCACCAGAATGTATTGCATTCCAGAGCTTGGAACATATGGGAAATGTAGCCAAATTCTAAAAATGGCAGTTTTCAGATTTTTACCTGCATTTTCCTTTTAGTGCATCCTGCCCTAGATGTCATATCATAAAACTATTATATTCATTGTTAGATGATAAAAAAAATGTAATCAGAGTGACTGTATATATTTGGCATGAAGTGTGTAACTGTATATTGTCAATAGGATATGGTTCACCTTAAAGTTCATTGTCCTATTTGCTTACAAAATGATGCAAACCATCAAAAAATTACAGTTCAAAAAATAAAATACTCAATAATAAAAAATCAGAAAAATGAAAAAAAAAAAAAAAATGACAATGGAGCTGTATCCATGCTGCTCTTTACAAAAGATAATAAATATTAGTTACCCTTTTGGTATAATATTATTCTAAAGAATTACAACGTAAAAAAAGAGACTGTGTCATGCTATGTTGGCCAGGCTGCTCTACACTGACTATTCACAGGTGCAATCCCATTACTGATCAGCATGGGGATTTTGACCTGCTCTGTTTCCAACCTGGGCCGGTTCATCCCTCTTTAAGCAACCTGGTGTCTTTGAGCTCCCCCAGAGACACCATATTGATGCTGAACTTAATGTGGACACCCGATCAGCATAGCTCAATGGGGACCAGAACTCCTGGCCTCAAACACTCCAACAGCCTCAGCCTCCCAAGTAGCTGGGATTACAGACACACACCACAGTGCCCGGCGAGGAGCACAGCCTTTTTTCTAGCATAGGAATTTCTCTCACTCTGACGTCATAACAATGAGAAACAGCTTATCAATGCCATCTACTGGCCATTCATATAACTACATTCTTTATATTTTTATAGGTAATGACTGATTAGATTTGGTATATACTTTATTCAGCATTGTTAGTGATTATTCTCTATCAATAATCATGCTCATGCTAGTGCCACTGTATCCCAAAACCAATTATCCATTATTTGTAATGGTACATTTTCTAGAGCACATTCCACTATGTAATTCATGCTCTGTGGCATCCCGCTTACCTCTAATTCACCTCATATCATTGCCTATATCACCATCATTATATTCCACACTCCAACTGCATCACATGCAAAAGCATCCCTTACTAACATGATTTCACTAATCAACAAGTAACTGACACCCACAAGAACAGCACCTACATCTCCTTAAATATTCTGTGCTGGTGTAATTCTTTTGATGATCTGATGGGCCATGTGCATGAAGCTGAAGTAGTGGATGTAATGCTGTAAATGTGCATGTATGGGACTAGCCTACAGAACTCTAGTTAAATATATATAGTTTATCATATTAGGGGTGTGTTGTACTGATCATCACTTCTGCGATTAAATACTTCCCACCACTTTTCTTGTTTGTATTAGCATTAGTAATGCCAGACTGTACTTAGAAATGCAAATAAAAATACAAGAGACAGCTCTCCCGATAAGAGCTGTCCCTTGCGATAGAAGGACTTCTGGGTTTAGGAGCTGAGAGTCCGTCTAAGCATGTGCAGTGTGATGCAGCGGCTGCTGGGGGTGCTGGGAGAGATCAGATTACATCTTTTTTTAGGGGTATATGGGAAAAGAAGCCTATAGGCTTCTAATGAGTAACGCCATCTAAAGATAGCATTTTGCACAGGCTTCATGCACCAGAATGTATTGCATTCCAGAGCTTGGAACATATGGGAAATGTAGCCAAATTCTAAAAATGGCAGTTTTCAGATTTTTACCTGCATTTTCCTTTTAGTGCATCCTGCCCTAGATGTCATATCATAAAACTATTATATTCATTGTTAGATGATAAAAAAAAATGTAATCAGAGTGACTGTATATATTTGGCATGAAGTGTGTAACTGTATATTGTCAATAGGATATGGTTCACCTTAAAGTTCATTGTCCTATTTGCTTACAAAATGATGCAAACCATCAAAAAATTACAGTTCAAAAAATAAAATACTCAATAATAAAAAAATCAGAAAAATGAAAAAAAAAAAAAAAATGACAATGGAGCCAGGGGCGGAACTGTGGGAGGCAGTGGAGTCGGCTGCCGCCGGGCTCCTGGCCACAAGGGAGCGCATCTCCTCCACTGTCTCCCGCAGCCTGAGGACTGCGCTGCTATTGCAGATGGAGGAGCTGTGTCAATGACACGGAAGCTGCCTCCTGTAGAGAGAGATGGCACTGGCTGCAGCTAGGGGGAGCTCCAGAGCACAGCTCCTCCCGGGCCCTTAGTAAGCCAGCCGAGGGAAGCTCAGAACTCTCTGCTCCTCCATGCTCTGGATGATAGCCAAAGGTAGGCACTGTGTGGGGGGTGGGGGAGAGGTGTATTTGGGGGGAAGTACTGTGTTTTGTGTGTGCTTGTTTTTAAGTGAGGTGTGTGTGTTTTTAAGGAAAGTTGTACATTCAAGTAAAAGAGGCATGTGTGTGTGTGATGTGTGTGAGAGTGGCATGTGTGTGAGAGGCATGTATGTGTATGTAAGTGGGAGGCATGTGTATGTAAGTGAGAGGCGTGTGTGTGTGTGTGTGTGTGTGTGTGTGAGAGGCATGTGTATGTAAGTGGGAGGCATGTGTATGTAAGTGAGAGGCATGCGTGTGTGTGTGAGAGGCATGTGTATGTAAGGGGCCCTACACACTCGGCGATGCGCCGCCGAGGTGCCCGACGGCCGACGAGCGACCCAGCGGCGGGGGGGGAGTGAAGTTTCTTCACTCCCCCCGTCACCCGGCTCCGTAGACTTGCAGGCAAATATGGACGATCTCGTCCATATTGGCCGGCATGCACAGCCAACATGGCCCCAGCGATGAACGAGCGCGGGGTCGCGCATCGTTCATCACTGGGGACTCCACACTGCACGATATGAACGATATCTCGTTCATTAATGAACAAGATCGTTCATATCGTGCAGTGAAATCGCTATGTGTGTAGGGCCTATAAGTGAGAGGCATGTGTATGTAAGTGAGAGGCATGTGTATGTGAGAGGCATGTGTATGTGAGAGGCGTGTGTATGTGAGAGGTGTGTGTAAGTGAGAGGCACGTGTGTGAGAGGTGTGTGTAAGTGAGAGGTGTATGTAAGTGAGAGGCGTGTGTGTTTAAGTGAGACGTGTGTTTAAGTGAATGAGGCGTTTGTCTTTTTTTTAATATATATCTAGTGTTCACGCTAGGTGTCTGCCCCTTTTTTAGACAGCTGAATCCCGCCCTGCCCGTTTTTGTGCGCCCTGCCGCCCCGCCGTTTGCTGCCTGCCGGACCCCGCCACGTCGCCGGATCCAGCCGTGCGCCGCCGGACCCGGTACGTACATGAGAGTCCCCCTGGGCTAAATTAACCTTGTAAGTATTTTGCAGCTGTAAACATTAATCTCAGTGCTTTCTACCTGGTGCAGTGTGCCTCAGTGCTCTCTACCTGGTGCAGTGTGCCTCAGTGCTCTACCTGGTGCAGTGTGCCTCAGTGCTCCCTACCTGGTGCAGTGTGCCATTAGTGCTCCCTACCTGGTGCAGTGTGCCTGAGTGCTCCCTACCTGGTGCAGTGTGCCTGAGTGCTCCCTACCTGGTGCAGTGTGCCTGAGTGCTCCCTACCTGGTGCAGTGTGCCTGAGTGCTCCCTACCTGGTGCAGTGTGCCTCAGTGCTCTCTACCTGGTGCAGTGTGCCTCAGTGCTCTCTACCTGGTGCAGTGTGCCTCAGTGCTCTCTACCTGGTGCAGTGTGCCTCAGTGCTCTCTACCTGGTGCAGTGTGCCTCAGTGCTCTCTACCTGGTGCAGTGTGCCTCAGTGCTCTCTACCTGGTGCAGTGTGCCTCAGTGCTCTCTACCTGGTGCAGTGTGCCTCAGTGCTCTCTACCTGGTGCAGTGTGCCTCAGTGCTCTCTACCTGGTGCAGTGTGCCTCAGTGCTCTCTACCTGGTGCAGTGTGCCTCAGTGCTCTCTACCTGGTACAGTGTGCCTCAGTGCTCTCTACCTGGTGCAATGTTGCTCAGTGCTCTCTACCTGGTGCAATGTGCCTCAGTGCTCCCTACCTGACGCAATGTGTATAATGTGCTCTATCTGGCGCAATGTGTATAATGTGCTCTATCTGGCGCAATGTGTATAATGTGCTCTATCTGGCGCAATGTGTATAATGTGCTCTATCTGGCGCAATATGTATAACGTGCTCTAGCCTCTACCTGGCGCAGTGTGTATAGGAGGTTCTAACTGGTGCAATGTGTATTAGGGGCACTACCGTGTGGTGTAATGTGAATTGACACTATTATGTGGCCACGCCCCTTCCCCACGAAACAACGCCCCTAGATGTTTTGCCCATAGGAATGGGAGCACCAAGCATTATAGTATGTACCTAAGTTTGCCCATTTAACTTAAAAATTTACCCTCACGAATGAAAAATGTGCCCTCCCCGTGATCAGCACCCTGCCCTAAAAAAAAAATACTACAGTGAACACTAATTATATTGGCACACCGCTGCGCCAAAGCATCTCCATGGAGACCTGGTGGGTGAGGGAGCACTGTAGGTGTACTATAATGGTATGCTGGTGTCTGTTTTATTGTAATGACTGACTTGGAGTGCGTCCACTTTCTATGTGTATCTATATTACTATTGGGAAAGGTACCTGAGCACCCTTCTACTGTTCACCCTGGGTGCGGGATAGCTACATATGGTATGTGTGTGTATGTGTAGGGGGGCACCAAAATGTATCATGCCTCCGGGCGACTGGGACGAACTTACGCCACTGAATGGAGCTGTATCCATGCTGCTCTTTACAAAAGATAATAAATATTAGTTACCCTTTTGGTATAATATTATTCTAAAGAATTACAACGTAAAAAAAGAGACTGTGTCATGCTATGTTGGCCAGGCTGCTCTACACTGACTATTCACAGGTGCAATCCCATTACTGATCAGCATGGGGATTTTGACCTGCTCTGTTTCCAACCTGGGCCGGTTCATCCCTCTTTAAGCAACCTGGTGTCTTTGAGCTCCCCCAGAGACACCATATTGATGCTGAACTTAATGTGGACACCCGATCAGCATAGCTCAATGGGGACCAGAACTCCTGGCCTCAAACACTCCAACAGCCTCAGCCTCCCAAGTAGCTGGGATTACAGACACACACCACAGTGCCCGGCGAGGAGCACAGCCTTTTTTCTAGCATAGGAATTTCTCTCACTCTGACGTCATAACAATGAGAAACAGCTTATCAATGCCATCTACTGGCCATTCATATAACTACATTCTTTATATTTTTATAGGTAATGACTGATTAGATTTGGTATATACTTTATTCAGCATTGTTAGTGATTATTCTCTATCAATAATCATGCTCATGCTAGTGCCACTGTATCCCAAAACCAATTATCCATTATTTGTAATGGTACATTTTCTAGAGCACATTCCACTATGTAATTCATGCTCTGTGGCATCCCGCTTACCTCTAATTCACCTCATATCATTGCCTATATCACCATCATTATATTCCACACTCCAACTGCATCACATGCAAAAGCATCCCTTACTAACATGATTTCACTAATCAACAAGTAACTGACACCCACAAGAACAGCACCTACATCTCCTTAAATATTCTGTGCTGGTGTAATTCTTTTGATGATCTGATGGGCCATGTGCATGAAGCTGAAGTAGTGGATGTAATGCTGTAAATGTGCATGTATGGGACTAGCCTACAGAACTCTAGTTAAATATATATAGTTTATCATATTAGGGGTGTGTTGTACTGATCATCACTTCTGCGATTAAATACTTCCCACCACTTTTCTTGTTTGTATTAGCATTAGTAATGCCAGACTGTACTTAGAAATGCAAATAAAAATACAAGAGACAGCTCTCCCGATAAGAGCTGTCCCTTGCGATAGAAGGACTTCTGGGTTTAGGAGCTGAGAGTCCGTCTAAGCATGTGCAGTGTGATGCAGCGGCTGCTGGGGGTGCTGGGAGAGATCAGATTACATCTTTTTTTAGGGGTATATGGGAAAAGAAGCCTATAGGCTTCTAATGAGTAACGCCATCTAAAGATAGCATTTTGCACAGGCTTCATGCACCAGAATGTATTGCATTCCAGAGCTTGGAACATATGGGAAATGTAGCCAAATTCTAAAAATGGCAGTTTTCAGATTTTTACCTGCATTTTCCTTTTAGTGCATCCTGCCCTAGATGTCATATCATAAAACTATTATATTCATTGTTAGATGATAAAAAAAATGTAATCAGAGTGACTGTATATATTTGGCATGAAGTGTGTAACTGTATATTGTCAATAGGATATGGTTCACCTTAAAGTTCATTGTCCTATTTGCTTACAAAATGATGCAAACCATCAAAAAATTACAGTTCAAAAAATAAAATACTCAATAATAAAAAATCAGAAAAATGAAAAAAAAAAAAAAAAAATGACAATGGAGCTGTATCCATGCTGCTCTTTACAAAAGATAATAAATATTAGTTACCCTTTTGGTATAATATTATTCTAAAGAATTACAACGTAAAAAAAGAGACTGTGTCATGCTATGTTGGCCAGGCTGCTCTACACTGACTATTCACAGGTGCAATCCCATTACTGATCAGCATGGGGATTTTGACCTGCTCTGTTTCCAACCTGGGCCGGTTCATCCCTCTTTAAGCAACCTGGTGTCTTTGAGCTCCCCCAGAGACACCATATTGATGCTGAACTTAATGTGGACACCCGATCAGCATAGCTCAATGGGGACCAGAACTCCTGGCCTCAAACACTCCAACAGCCTCAGCCTCCCAAGTAGCTGGGATTACAGACACACACCACAGTGCCCGGCGAGGAGCACAGCCTTTTTTCTAGCATAGGAATTTCTCTCACTCTGACGTCATAACAATGAGAAACAGCTTATCAATGCCATCTACTGGCCATTCATATAACTACATTCTTTATATTTTTATAGGTAATGACTGATTAGATTTGGTATATACTTTATTCAGCATTGTTAGTGATTATTCTCTATCAATAATCATGCTCATGCTAGTGCCACTGTATCCCAAAACCAATTATCCATTATTTGTAATGGTACATTTTCTAGAGCACATTCCACTATGTAATTCATGCTCTGTGGCATCCCGCTTACCTCTAATTCACCTCATATCATTGCCTATATCACCATCATTATATTCCACACTCCAACTGCATCACATGCAAAAGCATCCCTTACTAACATGATTTCACTAATCAACAAGTAACTGACACCCACAAGAACAGCACCTACATCTCCTTAAATATTCTGTGCTGGTGTAATTCTTTTGATGATCTGATGGGCCATGTGCATGAAGCTGAAGTAGTGGATGTAATGCTGTAAATGTGCATGTATGGGACTAGCCTACAGAACTCTAGTTAAATATATATAGTTTATCATATTAGGGGTGTGTTGTACTGATCATCACTTCTGCGATTAAATACTTCCCACCACTTTTCTTGTTTGTATTAGCATTAGTAATGCCAGACTGTACTTAGAAATGCAAATAAAAATACAAGAGACAGCTCTCCCGATAAGAGCTGTCCCTTGCGATAGAAGGACTTCTGGGTTTAGGAGCTGAGAGTCCGTCTAAGCATGTGCAGTGTGATGCAGCGGCTGCTGGGGGTGCTGGGAGAGATCAGATTACATCTTTTTTTAGGGGTATATGGGAAAAGAAGCCTATAGGCTTCTAATGAGTAACGCCATCTAAAGATAGCATTTTGCACAGGCTTCATGCACCAGAATGTATTGCATTCCAGAGCTTGGAACATATGGGAAATGTAGCCAAATTCTAAAAATGGCAGTTTTCAGATTTTTACCTGCATTTTCCTTTTAGTGCATCCTGCCCTAGATGTCATATCATAAAACTATTATATTCATTGTTAAATTATAATAAAAAATTTAATCAGTCACTGTATATATTTGGCATGAAGTGTGTAACTGTATATTGTCAATAGGATATGGTTCACCTTAAAGTTCATTGTCCTATTTGCTTACAAAATGATGCAAACCATCAAAAAATTACAGTTCAAAAAAATAAAATACTCAATAATAAAAAATCAGAAAAATGAAAAAAATATTACAATGGAGCTGTATCCATGCTGCTCTTTACAAAAGATAATAAATATTAGTTACCCTTTTGGTATAATATTATTCTAAAGAATTACAACATAAAAAAAAGAGACTGTGTCATGCTATGTTGGCCAGGCTGCTCTACACTGACTATTCACAGGTGCAATCCCATTACTGATCAGCATGGGGATTTTGACCTGCTCTGTTTCCAACCTGGGCCGGTTCATCCCTCTTTAAGCAACCTGGTGTCTTTGAGCTCCCCCAGAGACACCATATTGATGCTGAACTTAATGTGGACACCCGATCAGCATAGCTCAATGGGGACCAGAACTCCTGGCCTCAAACACTCCAACAGCCTCAGCCTCCCAAGTAGCTGGGATTACAGACACACACCACAGTGCCCGGCGAGGAGCACAGCCTTTTTTCTAGCATAGGAATTTCTCTCACTCTGACGTCATAACAATGAGAAACAGCTTATCAATGCCATCTACTGGCCATTCATATAACTACATTCTTTATATTTTTATAGGTAATGACTGATTAGATTTGGTATATACTTTATTCAGCATTGTTAGTGATTATTCTCTATCAATAATCATGCTCATGCTAGTGCCACTGTATCCCAAAACCAATTATCCATTATTTGTAATGGTACATTTTCTAGAGCACATTCCACTATGTAATTCATGCTCTGTGGCATCCCGCTTACCTCTAATTCACCTCATATCATTGCCTATATCACCATCATTATATTCCACACTCCAACTGCATCACATGCAAAAGCATCCCTTACTAACATGATTTCACTAATCAACAAGTAACTGACACCCACAAGAACAGCACCTACATCTCCTTAAATATTCTGTGCTGGTGTAATTCTTTTGATGATCTGATGGGCCATGTGCATGAAGCTGAAGTAGTGGATGTAATGCTGTAAATGTGCATGTATGGGACTAGCCTACAGAACTCTAGTTAAATATATATAGTTTATCATATTAGGGGTGTGTTGTACTGATCATCACTTCTGCGATTAAATACTTCCCACCACTTTTCTTGTTTGTATTAGCATTAGTAATGCCAGACTGTACTTAGAAATGCAAATAAAAATACAAGAGACAGCTCTCCCGATAAGAGCTGTCCCTTGCGATAGAAGGACTTCTGGGTTTAGGAGCTGAGAGTCCGTCTAAGCATGTGCAGTGTGATGCAGCGGCTGCTGGGGGTGCTGGGAGAGATCAGATTACATCTTTTTTTAGGGGTATATGGGAAAAGAAGCCTATAGGCTTCTAATGAGTAACGCCATCTAAAGATAGCATTTTGCACAGGCTTCATGCACCAGAATGTATTGCATTCCAGAGCTTGGAACATATGGGAAATGTAGCCAAATTCTAAAAATGGCAGTTTTCAGATTTTTACCTGCATTTTCCTTTTAGTGCATCCTGCCCTAGATGTCATATCATAAAACTATTATATTCATTGTTAGATGATAAAAAAAATGTAATCAGAGTGACTGTATATATTTGGCATGAAGTGTGTAACTGTATATTGTCAATAGGATATGGTTCACCTTAAAGTTCATTGTCCTATTTGCTTACAAAATGATGCAAACCATCAAAAAATTACAGTTCAAAAAATAAAATACTCAATAATAAAAAATCAGAAAAATGAAAAAAAAAAAAAAAATGACAATGGAGCTGTATCCATGCTGCTCTTTACAAAAGATAATAAATATTAGTTACCCTTTTGGTATAATATTATTCTAAAGAATTACAACGTAAAAAAAGAGACTGTGTCATGCTATGTTGGCCAGGCTGCTCTACACTGACTATTCACAGGTGCAATCCCATTACTGATCAGCATGGGGATTTTGACCTGCTCTGTTTCCAACCTGGGCCGGTTCATCCCTCTTTAAGCAACCTGGTGTCTTTGAGCTCCCCCAGAGACACCATATTGATGCTGAACTTAATGTGGACACCCGATCAGCATAGCTCAATGGGGACCAGAACTCCTGGCCTCAAACACTCCAACAGCCTCAGCCTCCCAAGTAGCTGGGATTACAGACACACACCACAGTGCCCGGCGAGGAGCACAGCCTTTTTTCTAGCATAGGAATTTCTCTCACTCTGACGTCATAACAATGAGAAACAGCTTATCAATGCCATCTACTGGCCATTCATATAACTACATTCTTTATATTTTTATAGGTAATGACTGATTAGATTTGGTATATACTTTATTCAGCATTGTTAGTGATTATTCTCTATCAATAATCATGCTCATGCTAGTGCCACTGTATCCCAAAACCAATTATCCATTATTTGTAATGGTACATTTTCTAGAGCACATTCCACTATGTAATTCATGCTCTGTGGCATCCCGCTTACCTCTAATTCACCTCATATCATTGCCTATATCACCATCATTATATTCCACACTCCAACTGCATCACATGCAAAAGCATCCCTTACTAACATGATTTCACTAATCAACAAGTAACTGACACCCACAAGAACAGCACCTACATCTCCTTAAATATTCTGTGCTGGTGTAATTCTTTTGATGATCTGATGGGCCATGTGCATGAAGCTGAAGTAGTGGATGTAATGCTGTAAATGTGCATGTATGGGACTAGCCTACAGAACTCTAGTTAAATATATATAGTTTATCATATTAGGGGTGTGTTGTACTGATCATCACTTCTGCGATTAAATACTTCCCACCACTTTTCTTGTTTGTATTAGCATTAGTAATGCCAGACTGTACTTAGAAATGCAAATAAAAATACAAGAGACAGCTCTCCCGATAAGAGCTGTCCCTTGCGATAGAAGGACTTCTGGGTTTAGGAGCTGAGAGTCCGTCTAAGCATGTGCAGTGTGATGCAGCGGCTGCTGGGGGTGCTGGGAGAGATCAGATTACATCTTTTTTTAGGGGTATATGGGAAAAGAAGCCTATAGGCTTCTAATGAGTAACGCCATCTAAAGATAGCATTTTGCACAGGCTTCATGCACCAGAATGTATTGCATTCCAGAGCTTGGAACATATGGGAAATGTAGCCAAATTCTAAAAATGGCAGTTTTCAGATTTTTACCTGCATTTTCCTTTTAGTGCATCCTGCCCTAGATGTCATATCATAAAACTATTATATTCATTGTTAGATGATAAAAAAAATGTAATCAGAGTGACTGTATATATTTGGCATGAAGTGTGTAACTGTATATTGTCAATAGGATATGGTTCACCTTAAAGTTCATTGTCCTATTTGCTTACAAAATGATGCAAACCATCAAAAAATTACAGTTCAAAAAATAAAATACTCAATAATAAAAAATCAGAAAAATGAAAAAAAAAAAAAAAAAATGACAATGGAGCTGTATCCATGCTGCTCTTTACAAAAGATAATAAATATTAGTTACCCTTTTGGTATAATATTATTCTAAAGAATTACAACGTAAAAAAAGAGACTGTGTCATGCTATGTTGGCCAGGCTGCTCTACACTGACTATTCACAGGTGCAATCCCATTACTGATCAGCATGGGGATTTTGACCTGCTCTGTTTCCAACCTGGGCCGGTTCATCCCTCTTTAAGCAACCTGGTGTCTTTGAGCTCCCCCAGAGACACCATATTGATGCTGAACTTAATGTGGACACCCGATCAGCATAGCTCAATGGGGACCAGAACTCCTGGCCTCAAACACTCCAACAGCCTCAGCCTCCCAAGTAGCTGGGATTACAGACACACACCACAGTGCCCGGCGAGGAGCACAGCCTTTTTTCTAGCATAGGAATTTCTCTCACTCTGACGTCATAACAATGAGAAACAGCTTATCAATGCCATCTACTGGCCATTCATATAACTACATTCTTTATATTTTTATAGGTAATGACTGATTAGATTTGGTATATACTTTATTCAGCATTGTTAGTGATTATTCTCTATCAATAATCATGCTCATGCTAGTGCCACTGTATCCCAAAACCAATTATCCATTATTTGTAATGGTACATTTTCTAGAGCACATTCCACTATGTAATTCATGCTCTGTGGCATCCCGCTTACCTCTAATTCACCTCATATCATTGCCTATATCACCATCATTATATTCCACACTCCAACTGCATCACATGCAAAAGCATCCCTTACTAACATGATTTCACTAATCAACAAGTAACTGACACCCACAAGAACAGCACCTACATCTCCTTAAATATTCTGTGCTGGTGTAATTCTTTTGATGATCTGATGGGCCATGTGCATGAAGCTGAAGTAGTGGATGTAATGCTGTAAATGTGCATGTATGGGACTAGCCTACAGAACTCTAGTTAAATATATATAGTTTATCATATTAGGGGTGTGTTGTACTGATCATCACTTCTGCGATTAAATACTTCCCACCACTTTTCTTGTTTGTATTAGCATTAGTAATGCCAGACTGTACTTAGAAATGCAAATAAAAATACAAGAGACAGCTCTCCCGATAAGAGCTGTCCCTTGCGATAGAAGGACTTCTGGGTTTAGGAGCTGAGAGTCCGTCTAAGCATGTGCAGTGTGATGCAGCGGCTGCTGGGGGTGCTGGGAGAGATCAGATTACATCTTTTTTTAGGGGTATATGGGAAAAGAAGCCTATAGGCTTCTAATGAGTAACGCCATCTAAAGATAGCATTTTGCACAGGCTTCATGCACCAGAATGTATTGCATTCCAGAGCTTGGAACATATGGGAAATGTAGCCAAATTCTAAAAATGGCAGTTTTCAGATTTTTACCTGCATTTTCCTTTTAGTGCATCCTGCCCTAGATGTCATATCATAAAACTATTATATTCATTGTTAGATGACAAAAAAAATGTAATCAGAGTGACTGTATATATTTGGCATGAAGTGTGTAACTGTATATTGTCAATAGGATATGGTTCACCTTAAAGTTCATTGTCCTATTTGCTTACAAAATGATGCAAACCATCAAAAAATTACAGTTCAAAAAATAAAATACTCAATAATAAAAAATCAGAAAAATGAAAAAAAAAAAAAAAAATGACAATGGAGCTGTATCCATGCTGCTCTTTACAAAAGATAATAAATATTAGTTACCCTTTTGGTATAATATTATTCTAAAGAATTACAACGTAAAAAAAGAGACTGTGTCATGCTATGTTGGCCAGGCTGCTCTACACTGACTATTCACAGGTGCAATCCCATTACTGATCAGCATTGGGATTTTGACCTGCTCTGTTTCCAACCTGGGCCGGTTCATCCCTCTTTAAGCAACCTGGTGTCTTTGAGCTCCCCCAGAGACACCATATTGATGCTGAACTTAATGTGGACACCCGATCAGCATAGCTCAATGGGGACCAGAACTCCTGGCCTCAAACACTCCAACAGCCTCAGCCTCCCAAGTAGCTGGGATTACAGACACACACCACAGTGCCCGGCGAGGAGCACAGCCTTTTTTCTAGCATAGGAATTTCTCTCACTCTGACGTCATAACAATGAGAAACAGCTTATCAATGCCATCTACTGGCCATTCATATAACTACATTCTTTATATTTTTATAGGTAATGACTGATTAGATTTGGTATATACTTTATTCAGCATTGTTAGTGATTATTCTCTATCAATAATCATGCTCATGCTAGTGCCACTGTATCCCAAAACCAATTATCCATTATTTGTAATGGTACATTTTCTAGAGCACATTCCACTATGTAATTCATGCTCTGTGGCATCCCGCTTACCTCTAATTCACCTCATATCATTGCCTATATCACCATCATTATATTCCACACTCCAACTGCATCACATGCAAAAGCATCCCTTACTAACATGATTTCACTAATCAACAAGTAACTGACACCCACAAGAACAGCACCTACATCTCCTTAAATATTCTGTGCTGGTGTAATTCTTTTGATGATCTGATGGGCCATGTGCATGAAGCTGAAGTAGTGGATGTAATGCTGTAAATGTGCATGTATGGGACTAGCCTACAGAACTCTAGTTAAATATATATAGTTTATCATATTAGGGTGTGTTGTACTGATCATCACTTCTGCGATTAAATACTTCCCACCACTTTTCTTGTTTGTATTAGCATTAGTAATGCCAGACTGTACTTAGAAATGCAAATAAAAATACAAGAGACAGCTCTCCCGATAAGAGCTGTCCCTTGCGATAGAAGGACTTCTGGGTTTAGGAGCTGAGAGTCCGTCTAAGCATGTGCAGTGTGATGCAGCGGCTGCTGGGGGTGCTGGGAGAGATCAGATTACATCTTTTTTTAGGGGTATATGGGAAAAGAAGCCTATAGGCTTCTAATGAGTAACGCCATCTAAAGATAGCATTTTGCACAGGCTTCATGCACCAGAATGTATTGCATTCCAGAGCTTGGAACATATGGGAAATGTAGCCAAATTCTAAAAATGGCAGTTTTCAGATTTTTACCTGCATTTTCCTTTTAGTGCATCCTGCCCTAGATGTCATATCATAAAACTATTATATTCATTGTTAGATGATAAAAAAAATGTAATCAGAGTGACTGTATATATTTGGCATGAAGTGTGTAACTGTATATTGTCAATAGGATATGGTTCACCTTAAAGTTCATTGTCCTATTTGCTTACAAAATGATGCAAACCATCAAAAAATTACAGTTCAAAAAATAAAATACTCAATAACAAAAAATCAGAAAAATGAAAAAAAAAAAAAAAAAATGACAATGGAGCTGTATCCATGCTGCTCTTTACAAAAGATAATAAATATTAGTTACCCTTTTGGTATAATATTATTCTAAAGAATTACAACGTAAAAAAAGAGACTGTGTCATGCTATGTTGGCCAGGCTGCTCTACACTGACTATTCACAGGTGCAATCCCATTACTGATCAGCATGGGGATTTTGACCTGCTCTGTTTCCAACCTGGGCCAGTTCATCCCTCTTTAAGCAACCTGGTGTCTTTGAGCTCCCCCAGAGACACCATATTGATGCTGAACTTAATGTGGACACCCGATCAGCATAGCTCAATGGGGACCAGAACTCCTGGCCTCAAACACTCCAACAGCCTCAGCCTCCCAAGTAGCTGGGATTACAGACACACACCACAGTGCCCGGCGAGGAGCACAGCCTTTTTTCTAGCATAGGAATTTCTCTCACTCTGACGTCATAACAATGAGAAACAGCTTATCAATGCCATCTACTGGCCATTCATATAACTACATTCTTTATATTTTTATAGGTAATGACTGATTAGATTTGGTATATACTTTATTCAGCATTGTTAGTGATTATTCTCTATCAATAATCATGCTCATGCTAGTGCCACTGTATCCCAAAACCAATTATCCATTATTTGTAATGGTACATTTTCTAGAGCACATTCCACTATGTAATTCATGCTCTGTGGCATCCCGCTTACCTCTAATTCACCTCATATCATTGCCTATATCACCATCATTATATTCCACACTCCAACTGCATCACATGCAAAAGCATCCCTTACTAACATGATTTCACTAATCAACAAGTAACTGACACCCACAAGAACAGCACCTACATCTCCTTAAATATTCTGTGCTGGTGTAATTCTTTTGATGATCTGATGGGCCATGTGCATGAAGCTGAAGTAGTGGATGTAATGCTGTAAATGTGCATGTATGGGACTAGCCTACAGAACTCTAGTTAAATATATATAGTTTATCATATTAGGGGTGTGTTGTACTGATCATCACTTCTGCGATTAAATACTTCCCACCACTTTTCTTGTTTGTATTAGCATTAGTAATGCCAGACTGTACTTAGAAATGCAAATAAAAATACAAGAGACAGCTCTCCCGATAAGAGCTGTCCCTTGCGATAGAAGGACTTCTGGGTTTAGGAGCTGAGAGTCCGTCTAAGCATGTGCAGTGTGATGCAGCGGCTGCTGGGGGTGCTGGGAGAGATCAGATTACATCTTTTTTTAGGGGTATATGGGAAAAGAAGCCTATAGGCTTCTAATGAGTAACGCCATCTAAAGATAGCATTTTGCACAGGCTTCATGCACCAGAATGTATTGCATTCCAGAGCTTGGAACATATGGGAAATGTAGCCAAATTCTAAAAATGGCAGTTTTCAGATTTTTACCTGCATTTTCCTTTTAGTGCATCCTGCCCTAGATGTCATATCATAAAACTATTATATTCATTGTTAGATGATAAAAAAAATGTAATCAGAGTGACTGTATATATTTGGCATGAAGTGTGTAACTGTATATTGTCAATAGGATATGGTTCACCTTAAAGTTCATTGTCCTATTTGCTTACAAAATGATGCAAACCATCAAAAAATTACAGTTCAAAAAATAAAATACTCAATAATAAAAAATCAGAAAAATGAAAAAAAAAAAAAAAAAATGACAATGGAGCTGTATCCATGCTGCTCTTTACAAAAGATAATAAATATTAGTTACCCTTTTGGTATAATATTATTCTAAAGAATTACAACGTAAAAAAAGAGACTGTGTCATGCTATGTTGGCCAGGCTGCTCTACACTGACTATTCACAGGTGCAATCCCATTACTGATCAGCATGGGGATTTTGACCTGCTCTGTTTCCAACCTGGGCCGGTTCATCCCTCTTTAAGCAACCTGGTGTCTTTGAGCTCCCCCAGAGACACCATATTGATGCTGAACTTAATGTGGACACCCGATCAGCATAGCTCAATGGGGACCAGAACTCCTGGCCTCAAACACTCCAACAGCCTCAGCCTCCCAAGTAGCTGGGATTACAGACACACACCACAGTGCCCGGCGAGGAGCACAGCCTTTTTTCTAGCATAGGAATTTCTCTCACTCTGACGTCATAACAATGAGAAACAGCTTATCAATGCCATCTACTGGCCATTCATATAACTACATTCTTTATATTTTTATAGGTAATGACTGATTAGATTTGGTATATACTTTATTCAGCATTGTTAGTGATTATTCTCTATCAATAATCATGCTCATGCTAGTGCCACTGTATCCCAAAACCAATTATCCATTATTTGTAATGGTACATTTTCTAGAGCACATTCCACTATGTAATTCATGCTCTGTGGCATCCCGCTTACCTCTAATTCACCTCATATCATTGCCTATATCACCATCATTATATTCCACACTCCAACTGCATCACATGCAAAAGCATCCCTTACTAACATGATTTCACTAATCAACAAGTAACTGACACCCACAAGAACAGCACCTACATCTCCTTAAATATTCTGTGCTGGTGTAATTCTTTTGATGATCTGATGGGCCATGTGCATGAAGCTGAAGTAGTGGATGTAATGCTGTAAATGTGCATGTATGGGACTAGCCTACAGAACTCTAGTTAAATATATATAGTTTATCATATTAGGGGTGTGTTGTACTGATCATCACTTCTGCGATTAAATACTTCCCACCACTTTTCTTGTTTGTATTAGCATTAGTAATGCCAGACTGTACTTAGAAATGCAAATAAAAATACAAGAGACAGCTCTCCCGATAAGAGCTGTCCCTTGCGATAGAAGGACTTCTGGGTTTAGGAGCTGAGAGTCCGTCTAAGCATGTGCAGTGTGATGCAGCGGCTGCTGGGGGTGCTGGGAGAGATCAGATTACATCTTTTTTTAGGGGTATATGGGAAAAGAAGCCTATAGGCTTCTAATGAGTAACGCCATCTAAAGATGGCATTTTGCACAGGCTTCATGCACCAGAATGTATTGCATTCCAGAGCTTGGAACATATGGGAAATGTAGCCAAATTCTAAAAATGGCAGTTTTCAGATTTTTACCTGCATTTTCCTTTTAGTGCATCCTGCCCTAGATGTCATATCATAAAACTATTATATTCATTGTTAGATGACAAAAAAAATGTAATCAGAGTGACTGTATATATTTGGCATGAAGTGTGTAACTGTATATTGTCAATAGGATATGGTTCACCTTAAAGTTCATTGTCCTATTTGCTTACAAAATGATGCAAACCATCAAAAAATTACAGTTCAAAAAATAAAATACTCAATAATAAAAAATCAGAAAAATGAAAAAAAAAAAAAAAAATGACAATGGAGCTGTATCCATGCTGCTCTTTACAAAAGATAATAAATATTAGTTACCCTTTTTTTATAATATTATTCTAAAGAATTACAACGTAAAAAAAGAGACTGTGTCATGCTATGTTGGCCAGGCTGCTCTACACTGACTATTCACAGGTGCAATCCCATTACTGATCAGCATTGGGATTTTGACCTGCTCTGTTTCCAACCTGGGCCGGTTCATCCCTCTTTAAGCAACCTGGTGTCTTTGAGCTCCCCCAGAGACACCATATTGATGCTGAACTTAATGTGGACACCCGATCAGCATAGCTCAATGGGGACCAGAACTCCTGGCCTCAAACACTCCAACAGCCTCAGCCTCCCAAGTAGCTGGGATTACAGACACACACCACAGTGCCCGGCGAGGAGCACAGCCTTTTTTCTAGCATAGGAATTTCTCTCACTCTGACGTCATAACAATGAGAAACAGCTTATCAATGCCATCTACTGGCCATTCATATAACTACATTCTTTATATTTTTATAGGTAATGACTGATTAGATTTGGTATATACTTTATTCAGCATTGTTAGTGATTATTCTCTATCAATAATCATGCTCATGCTAGTGCCACTGTATCCCAAAACCAATTATCCATTATTTGTAATGGTACATTTTCTAGAGCACATTCCACTATGTAATTCATGCTCTGTGGCATCCCGCTTACCTCTAATTCACCTCATATCATTGCCTATATCACCATCATTATATTCCACACTCCAACTGCATCACATGCAAAAGCATCCCTTACTAACATGATTTCACTAATCAACAAGTAACTGACACCCACAAGAACAGCACCTACATCTCCTTAAATATTCTGTGCTGGTGTAATTCTTTTGATGATCTGATGGGCCATGTGCATGAAGCTGAAGTAGTGGATGTAATGCTGTAAATGTGCATGTATGGGACTAGCCTACAGAACTCTAGTTAAATATATATAGTTTATCATATTAGGGTGTGTTGTACTGATCATCACTTCTGCGATTAAATACTTCCCACCACTTTTCTTGTTTGTATTAGCATTAGTAATGCCAGACTGTACTTAGAAATGCAAATAAAAATACAAGAGACAGCTCTCCCGATAAGAGCTGTCCCTTGCGATAGAAGGACTTCTGGGTTTAGGAGCTGAGAGTCCGTCTAAGCATGTGCAGTGTGATGCAGCGGCTGCTGGGGGTGCTGGGAGAGATCAGATTACATCTTTTTTTAGGGGTATATGGGAAAAGAAGCCTATAGGCTTCTAATGAGTAACGCCATCTAAAGATAGCATTTTGCACAGGCTTCATGCACCAGAATGTATTGCATTCCAGAGCTTGGAACATATGGGAAATGTAGCCAAATTCTAAAAATGGCAGTTTTCAGATTTTTACCTGCATTTTCCTTTTAGTGCATCCTGCCCTAGATGTCATATCATAAAACTATTATATTCATTGTTAGATGATAAAAAAAATGTAATCAGAGTGACTGTATATATTTGGCATGAAGTGTGTAACTGTATATTGTCAATAGGATATGGTTCACCTTAAAGTTCATTGTCCTATTTGCTTACAAAATGATGCAAACCATCAAAAAATTACAGTTCAAAAAATAAAATACTCAATAACAAAAAATCAGAAAAATGAAAAAAAAAAAAAAAAATGACAATGGAGCTGTATCCATGCTGCTCTTTACAAAAGATAATAAATATTAGTTACCCTTTTGGTATAATATTATTCTAAAGAATTACAACGTAAAAAAAGAGACTGTGTCATGCTATGTTGGCCAGGCTGCTCTACACTGACTATTCACAGGTGCAATCCCATTACTGATCAGCATGGGGATTTTGACCTGCTCTGTTTCCAACCTGGGCCAGTTCATCCCTCTTTAAGCAACCTGGTGTCTTTGAGCTCCCCCAGAGACACCATATTGATGCTGAACTTAATGTGGACACCCGATCAGCATAGCTCAATGGGGACCAGAACTCCTGGCCTCAAACACTCCAACAGCCTCAGCCTCCCAAGTAGCTGGGATTACAGACACACACCACAGTGCCCGGCGAGGAGCACAGCCTTTTTTCTAGCATAGGAATTTCTCTCACTCTGACGTCATAACAATGAGAAACAGCTTATCAATGCCATCTACTGGCCATTCATATAACTACATTCTTTATATTTTTATAGGTAATGACTGATTAGATTTGGTATATACTTTATTCAGCATTGTTAGTGATTATTCTCTATCAATAATCATGCTCATGCTAGTGCCACTGTATCCCAAAACCAATTATCCATTATTTGTAATGGTACATTTTCTAGAGCACATTCCACTATGTAATTCATGCTCTGTGGCATCCCGCTTACCTCTAATTCACCTCATATCATTGCCTATATCACCATCATTATATTCCACACTCCAACTGCATCACATGCAAAAGCATCCCTTACTAACATGATTTCACTAATCAACAAGTAACTGACACCCACAAGAACAGCACCTACATCTCCTTAAATATTCTGTGCTGGTGTAATTCTTTTGATGATCTGATGGGCCATGTGCATGAAGCTGAAGTAGTGGATGTAATGCTGTAAATGTGCATGTATGGGACTAGCCTACAGAACTCTAGTTAAATATATATAGTTTATCATATTAGGGGTGTGTTGTACTGATCATCACTTCTGCGATTAAATACTTCCCACCACTTTTCTTGTTTGTATTAGCATTAGTAATGCCAGACTGTACTTAGAAATGCAAATAAAAATACAAGAGACAGCTCTCCCGATAAGAGCTGTCCCTTGCGATAGAAGGACTTCTGGGTTTAGGAGCTGAGAGTCCGTCTAAGCATGTGCAGTGTGATGCAGCGGCTGCTGGGGGTGCTGGGAGAGATCAGATTACATCTTTTTTTAGGGGTATATGGGAAAAGAAGCCTATAGGCTTCTAATGAGTAACGCCATCTAAAGATAGCATTTTGCACAGGCTTCATGCACCAGAATGTATTGCATTCCAGAGCTTGGAACATATGGGAAATGTAGCCAAATTCTAAAAATGGCAGTTTTCAGATTTTTACCTGCATTTTCCTTTTAGTGCATCCTGCCCTAGATGTCATATCATAAAACTATTATATTCATTGTTAGATGATAAAAAAAATGTAATCAGAGTGACTGTATATATTTGGCATGAAGTGTGTAACTGTATATTGTCAATAGGATATGGTTCACCTTAAAGTTCATTGTCCTATTTGCTTACAAAATGATGCAAACCATCAAAAAATTACAGTTCAAAAAATAAAATACTCAATAATAAAAAATCAGAAAAATGAAAAAAAAAAAAAAAAATGACAATGGAGCTGTATCCATGCTGCTCTTTACAAAAGATAATAAATATTAGTTACCCTTTTGGTATAATATTATTCTAAAGAATTACAACGTAAAAAAAGAGACTGTGTCATGCTATGTTGGCCAGGCTGCTCTACACTGACTATTCACAGGTGCAATCCCATTACTGATCAGCATGGGGATTTTGACCTGCTCTGTTTCCAACCTGGGCCGGTTCATCCCTCTTTAAGCAACCTGGTGTCTTTGAGCTCCCCCAGAGACACCATATTGATGCTGAACTTAATGTGGACACCCGATCAGCATAGCTCAATGGGGACCAGAACTCCTGGCCTCAAACACTCCAACAGCCTCAGCCTCCCAAGTAGCTGGGATTACAGACACACACCACAGTGCCCGGCGAGGAGCACAGCCTTTTTTCTAGCATAGGAATTTCTCTCACTCTGACGTCATAACAATGAGAAACAGCTTATCAATGCCATCTACTGGCCATTCATATAACTACATTCTTTATATTTTTATAGGTAATGACTGATTAGATTTGGTATATACTTTATTCAGCATTGTTAGTGATTATTCTCTATCAATAATCATGCTCATGCTAGTGCCACTGTATCCCAAAACCAATTATCCATTATTTGTAATGGTACATTTTCTAGAGCACATTCCACTATGTAATTCATGCTCTGTGGCATCCCGCTTACCTCTAATTCACCTCATATCATTGCCTATATCACCATCATTATATTCCACACTCCAACTGCATCACATGCAAAAGCATCCCTTACTAACATGATTTCACTAATCAACAAGTAACTGACACCCACAAGAACAGCACCTACATCTCCTTAAATATTCTGTGCTGGTGTAATTCTTTTGATGATCTGATGGGCCATGTGCATGAAGCTGAAGTAGTGGATGTAATGCTGTAAATGTGCATGTATGGGACTAGCCTACAGAACTCTAGTTAAATATATATAGTTTATCATATTAGGGGTGTGTTGTACTGATCATCACTTCTGCGATTAAATACTTCCCACCACTTTTCTTGTTTGTATTAGCATTAGTAATGCCAGACTGTACTTAGAAATGCAAATAAAAATACAAGAGACAGCTCTCCCGATAAGAGCTGTCCCTTGCGATAGAAGGACTTCTGGGTTTAGGAGCTGAGAGTCCGTCTAAGCATGTGCAGTGTGATGCAGCGGCTGCTGGGGGTGCTGGGAGAGATCAGATTACATCTTTTTTTAGGGGTATATGGGAAATGAAGCCTATAGGCTTCTAATGAGTAACGCCATCTAAAGATAGCATTTTGCACAGGCTTCATGCACCAGAATGTATTGCATTCCAGAGCTTGGAACATATGGGAAATGTAGCCAAATTCTAAAAATGGCAGTTTTCAGATTTTTACCTGCATTTTCCTTTTAGTGCATCCTGCCCTAGATGTCATATCATAAAACTATTATATTCATTGTTAGATGATAAAAAAAATGTAATCAGAGTGACTGTATATATTTGGCATGAAGTGTGTAACTGTATATTGTCAATAGGATATGGTTCACCTTAAAGTTCATTGTCCTATTTGCTTACAAAATGATGCAAACCATCAAAAAATTACAGTTCAAAAAATAAAATACTCAATAATAAAAAATCAGAAAAATGAAAAAAAAAAAAAAAATGACAATGGAGCTGTATCCATGCTGCTCTTTACAAAAGATAATAAATATTAGTTACCCTTTTGGTATAATATTATTCTAAAGAATTACAACGTAAAAAAAGAGACTGTGTCATGCTATGTTGGCCAGGCTGCTCTACACTGACTATTCACAGGTGCAATCCCATTACTGATCAGCATGGGGATTTTGACCTGCTCTGTTTCCAACCTGGGCCGGTTCATCCCTCTTTAAGCAACCTGGTGTCTTTGAGCTCCCCCAGAGACACCATATTGATGCTGAACTTAATGTGGACACCCGATCAGCATAGCTCAATGGGGACCAGAACTCCTGGCCTCAAACACTCCAACAGCCTCAGCCTCCCAAGTAGCTGGGATTACAGACACACACCACAGTGCCCGGCGAGGAGCACAGCCTTTTTTCTAGCATAGGAATTTCTCTCACTCTGACGTCATAACAATGAGAAACAGCTTATCAATGCCATCTACTGGCCATTCATATAACTACATTCTTTATATTTTTATAGGTAATGACTGATTAGATTTGGTATATACTTTATTCAGCATTGTTAGTGATTATTCTCTATCAATAATCATGCTCATGCTAGTGCCACTGTATCCCAAAACCAATTATCCATTATTTGTAATGGTACATTTTCTAGAGCACATTCCACTATGTAATTCATGCTCTGTGGCATCCCGCTTACCTCTAATTCACCTCATATCATTGCCTATATCACCATCATTATATTCCACACTCCAACTGCATCACATGCAAAAGCACCCCTTACTAACATGATTTCACTAATCAACAAGTAACTGACACCCACAAGAACAGCACCTACATCTCCTTAAATATTCTGTGCTGGTGTAATTCTTTTGATGATCTGATGGGCCATGTGCATGAAGCTGAAGTAGTGGATGTAATGCTGTAAATGTGCATGTATGGGACTAGCCTACAGAACTCTAGTTAAATATATATAGTTTATCATATTAGGGGTGTGTTGTACTGATCATCACTTCTGCGATTAAATACTTCCCACCACTTTTCTTGTTTGTATTAGCATTAGTAATGCCAGACTGTACTTAGAAATGCAAATAAAAATACAAAAGACAGCTCTCCCGATAAGAGCTGTCCCTTGCGATAGAAGGACTTCTGGGTTTAGGAGCTGAGAGTCCGTCTAAGCATGTGCAGTGTGATGCAGCGGCTGCTGGGGGTGCTGGGAGAGATCAGATTACATCTTTTTTTAGGGGTATATGGGAAAAGAAGCCTATAGGCTTCTAATGAGTAACGCCATCTAAAGATAGCATTTTGCACAGGCTTCATGCACCAGAATGTATTGCATTCCAGAGCTTGGAACATATGGGAAATGTAGCCAAATTCTAAAAATGGCAGTTTTCAGATTTTTACCTGCATTTTCCTTTTAGTGCATCCTGCCCTAGATGTCATATCATAAAACTATTATATTCATTGTTAGATGATAAAAAAAATGTAATCAGAGTGACTGTATATATTTGGCATGAAGTGTGTAACTGTATATTGTCAATAGGATATGGTTCACCTTAAAGTTCATTGTCCTATTTGCTTACAAAATGATGCAAACCATCAAAAAATTACAGTTCAAAAAATAAAATACTCAATAATAAAAAATCAGAAAAATGAAAAAAAAAAAAAAATGACAATGGAGCTGTATCCATGCTGCTCTTTACAAAAAATAATAAATATTAGTTACCCTTTTGGTATAATATTATTCTAAAGAATTACAACGTAAAAAAAGAGACTGTGTCATGCTATGTTGGCCAGGCTGCTCTACACTGACTATTCACAGGTGCAATCCCATTACTGATCAGCATGGGGATTTTGACCTGCTCTGTTTCCAACCTGGGCCGGTTCATCCCTCTTTAAGCAACCTGGTGTCTTTGAGCTCCCCCAGAGACACCATATTGATGCTGAACTTAATGTGGACACCCGATCAGCATAGCTCAATGGGGACCAGAACTCCTGGCCTCAAACACTCCAACAGCCTCAGCCTCCCAAGTAGCTGGGATTACAGACACACACCACAGTGCCCGGCGAGGAGCACAGCCTTTTTTCTAGCATAGGAATTTCTCTCACTCTGACGTCATAACAATGAGAAACAGCTTATCAATGCCATCTACTGGCCATTCATATAACTACATTCTTTATATTTTTATAGGTAATGACTGATTAGATTTGGTATATACTTTATTCAGCATTGTTAGTGATTATTCTCTATCAATAATCATGCTCATGCTAGTGCCACTGTATCCCAAAACCAATTATCCATTATTTGTAATGGTACATTTTCTAGAGCACATTCCACTATGTAATTCATGCTCTGTGGCATCCCGCTTACCTCTAATTCACCTCATATCATTGCCTATATCACCATCATTATATTCCACACTCCAACTGCATCACATGCAAAAGCATCCCTTACTAACATGATTTCACTAATCAACAAGTAACTGACACCCACAAGAACAGCACCTACATCTCCTTAAATATTCTGTGCTGGTGTAATTCTTTTGATGATCTGATGGGCCATGTGCATGAAGCTGAAGTAGTGGATGTAATGCTGTAAATGTGCATGTATGGGACTAGCCTACAGAACTCTAGTTAAATATATATAGTTTATCATATTAGGGGTGTGTTGTACTGATCATCACTTCTGCGATTAAATACTTCCCACCACTTTTCTTGTTTGTATTAGCATTAGTAATGCCAGACTGTACTTAGAAATGCAAATAAAAATACAAGAGACAGCTCTCCCGATAAGAGCTGTCCCTTGCGATAGAAGGACTTCTGGGTTTAGGAGCTGAGAGTCCGTCTAAGCATGTGCAGTGTGATGCAGCGGCTGCTGGGGGTGCTGGGAGAGATCAGATTACATCTTTTTTTAGGGGTATATGGGAAAAGAAGCCTATAGGCTTCTAATGAGTAACGCCATCTAAAGATAGCATTTTGCACAGGCTTCATGCACCAGAATGTATTGCATTCCAGAGCTTGGAACATATGGGAAATGTAGCCAAATTCTAAAAATGGCAGTTTTCAGATTTTTACCTGCATTTTCCTTTTAGTGCATCCTGCCCTAGATGTCATATCATAAAACTATTATATTCATTGTTAGATGATAAAAAAAATGTAATCAGAGTGACTGTATATATTTGGCATGAAGTGTGTAACTGTATATTGTCAATAGGATATGGTTCACCTTAAAGTTCATTGTCCTATTTGCTTACAAAATGATGCAAACCATCAAAAAATTACAGTTCAAAAAATAAAATACTCAATAATAAAAAATCAGAAAAATGAAAAAAAAAAAAAAAATGACAATGGAGCTGTATCCATGCTGCTCTTTACAAAAGATAATAAATATTAGTTACCCTTTTGGTATAATATTATTCTAAAGAATTACAACGTAAAAAAAGAGACTGTGTCATGCTATGTTGGCCAGGCTGCTCTACACTGACTATTCACAGGTGCAATCCCATTACTGATCAGCATGGGGATTTTGACCTGCTCTGTTTCCAACCTGGGCCGGTTCATCCCTCTTTAAGCAACCTGGTGTCTTTGAGCTCCCCCAGAGACACCATATTGATGCTGAACTTAATGTGGACACCCGATCAGCATAGCTCAATGGGGACCAGAACTCCTGGCCTCAAACACTCCAACAGCCTCAGCCTCCCAAGTAGCTGGGATTACAGACACACACCACAGTGCCCGGCGAGGAGCACAGCCTTTTTTCTAGCATAGGAATTTCTCTCACTCTGACGTCATAACAATGAGAAACAGCTTATCAATGCCATCTACTGGCCATTCATATAACTACATTCTTTATATTTTTATAGGTAATGACTGATTAGATTTGGTATATACTTTATTCAGCATTGTTAGTGATTATTCTCTATCAATAATCATGCTCATGCTAGTGCCACTGTATCCCAAAACCAATTATCCATTATTTGTAATGGTACATTTTCTAGAGCACATTCCACTATGTAATTCATGCTCTGTGGCATCCCGCTTACCTCTAATTCACCTCATATCATTGCCTATATCACCATCATTATATTCCACACTCCAACTGCATCACATGCAAAAGCATCCCTTACTAACATGATTTCACTAATCAACAAGTAACTGACACCCACAAGAACAGCACCTACATCTCCTTAAATATTCTGTGCTGGTGTAATTCTTTTGATGATCTGATGGGCCATGTGCATGAAGCTGAAGTAGTGGATGTAATGCTGTAAATGTGCATGTATGGGACTAGCCTACAGAACTCTAGTTAAATATATATAGTTTATCATATTAGGGGTGTGTTGTACTGATCATCACTTCTGCGATTAAATACTTCCCACCACTTTTCTTGTTTGTATTAGCATTAGTAATGCCAGACTGTACTTAGAAATGCAAATAAAAATACAAGAGACAGCTCTCCCGATAAGAGCTGTCCCTTGCGATAGAAGGACTTCTGGGTTTAGGAGCTGAGAGTCCGTCTAAGCATGTGCAGTGTGATGCAGCGGCTGCTGGGGGTGCTGGGAGAGATCAGATTACATCTTTTTTTAGGGGTATATGGGAAAAGAAGCCTATAGGCTTCTAATGAGTAACGCCATCTAAAGATAGCATTTTGCACAGGCTTCATGCACCAGAATGTATTGCATTCCAGAGCTTGGAACATATGGGAAATGTAGCCAAATTCTAAAAATGGCAGTTTTCAGATTTTTACCTGCATTTTCCTTTTAGTGCATCCTGCCCTAGATGTCATATCATAAAACTATTATATTCATTGTTAGATGATAAAAAAAATGTAATCAGAGTGACTGTATATATTTGGCATGAAGTGTGTAACTGTATATTGTCAATAGGATATGGTTCACCTTAAAGTTCATTGTCCTATTTGCTTACAAAATGATGCAAACCATCAAAAAATTACAGTTCAAAAAATAAAATACTCAATAATAAAAAATCAGAAAAATGAAAAAAAAAAAAAAAAATGACAATGGAGCTGTATCCATGCTGCTCTTTACAAAAGATAATAAATATTAGTTACCCTTTTGGTATAATATTATTCTAAAGAATTACAACGTAAAAAAAGAGACTGTGTCATGCTATGTTGGCCAGGCTGCTCTACACTGACTATTCACAGGTGCAATCCCATTACTGATCAGCATGGGGATTTTGACCTGCTCTGTTTCCAACCTGGGCCGGTTCATCCCTCTTTAAGCAACCTGGTGTCTTTGAGCTCCCCCAGAGACACCATATTGATGCTGAACTTAATGTGGACACCCGATCAGCATAGCTCAATGGGGACCAGAACTCCTGGCCTCAAACACTCCAACAGCCTCAGCCTCCCAAGTAGCTGGGATTACAGACACACACCACAGTGCCCGGCGAGGAGCACAGCCTTTTTTCTAGCATAGGAATTTCTCTCACTCTGACGTCATAACAATGAGAAACAGCTTATCAATGCCATCTACTGGCCATTCATATAACTACATTCTTTATATTTTTATAGGTAATGACTGATTAGATTTGGTATATACTTTATTCAGCATTGTTAGTGATTATTCTCTATCAATAATCATGCTCATGCTAGTGCCACTGTATCCCAAAACCAATTATCCATTATTTGTAATGGTACATTTTCTAGAGCACATTCCACTATGTAATTCATGCTCTGTGGCATCCCGCTTACCTCTAATTCACCTCATATCATTGCCTATATCACCATCATTATATTCCACACTCCAACTGCATCACATGCAAAAGCATCCCTTACTAACATGATTTCACTAATCAACAAGTAACTGACACCCACAAGAACAGCACCTACATCTCCTTAAATATTCTGTGCTGGTGTAATTCTTTTGATGATCTGATGGGCCATGTGCATGAAGCTGAAGTAGTGGATGTAATGCTGTAAATGTGCATGTATGGGACTAGCCTACAGAACTCTAGTTAAATATATATAGTTTATCATATTAGGGGTGTGTTGTACTGATCATCACTTCTGCGATTAAATACTTCCCACCACTTTTCTTGTTTGTATTAGCATTAGTAATGCCAGACTGTACTTAGAAATGCAAATAAAAATACAAGAGACAGCTCTCCCGATAAGAGCTGTCCCTTGCGATAGAAGGACTTCTAGGTTTAGGAGCTGAGAGTCCGTCTAAGCATGTGCAGTGTGATGCAGCGGCTGCTGGGGGTGCTGGGAGAGATCAGATTACATCTTTTTTTAGGGGTATATGGGAAAAGAAGCCTATAGGCTTCTAATGAGTAACGCCATCTAAAGATAGCATTTTGCACAGGCTTCATGCACCAGAATGTATTGCATTCCAGAGCTTGGAACATATGGGAAATGTAGCCAAATTCTAAAAATGGCAGTTTTCAGATTTTTACCTGCATTTTCCTTTTAGTGCATCCTGCCCTAGATGTCATATCATAAAACTATTATATTCATTGTTAGATGATAAAAAAAATGTAATCAGAGTGACTGTATATATTTGGCATGAAGTGTGTAACTGTATATTGTCAATAGGATATGGTTCACCTTAAAGTTCATTGTCCTATTTGCTTACAAAATGATGCAAACCATCAAAAAATTACAGTTCAAAAAATAAAATACTCAATAATAAAAAATCAGAAAAATGAAAAAAAAAAAAAAAAAATGACAATGGAGCTGTATCCATGCTGCTCTTTACAAAAGATAATAAATATTAGTTACCCTTTTGGTATAATATTATTCTAAAGAATTACAACGTAAAAAAAGAGACTGTGTCATGCTATGTTGGCCAGGCTGCTCTACACTGACTATTCACAGGTGCAATCCCATTACTGATCAGCATGGGGATTTTGACCTGCTCTGTTTCCAACCTGGGCCGGTTCATCCCTCTTTAAGCAACCTGGTGTCTTTGAGCTCCCCCAGAGACACCATATTGATGCTGAACTTAATGTGGACACCCGATCAGCATAGCTCAATGGGGACCAGAACTCCTGGCCTCAAACACTCCAACAGCCTCAGCCTCCCAAGTAGCTGGGATTACAGACACACACCACAGTGCCTGGCGAGGAGCACAGCCTTTTTTCTAGCATAGGAATTTCTCTCACTCTGACGTCATAACAATGAGAAACAGCTTATCAATGCCATCTACTGGCCATTCATATAACTACATTCTTTATATTTTTATAGGTAATGACTGATTAGATTTGGTATATACTTTATTCAGCATTGTTAGTGATTATTCTCTATCAATAATCATGCTCATGCTAGTGCCACTGTATCCCAAAACCAATTATCCATTATTTGTAATGGTACATTTTCTAGAGCACATTCCACTATGTAATTCATGCTCTGTGGCATCCCGCTTACCTCTAATTCACCTCATATCATTGCCTATATCACCATCATTATATTCCACACTCCAACTGCATCACATGCAAAAGCATCCCTTACTAACATGATTTCACTAATCAACAAGTAACTGACACCCACAAGAACAGCACCTACATCTCCTTAAATATTCTGTGCTGGTGTAATTCTTTTGATGATCTGATGGGCCATGTGCATGAAGCTGAAGTAGTGGATGTAATGCTGTAAATGTGCATGTATGGGACTAGCCTACAGAACTCTAGTTAAATATATATAGTTTATCATATTAGGGGTGTGTTGTACTGATCATCACTTCTGCGATTAAATACTTCCCACCACTTTTCTTGTTTGTATTAGCATTAGTAATGCCAGACTGTACTTAGAAATGCAAATAAAAATACAAGAGACAGCTCTCCCGATAAGAGCTGTCCCTTGCGATAGAAGGACTTCTAGGTTTAGGAGCTGAGAGTCCGTCTAAGCATGTGCAGTGTGATGCAGCGGCTGCTGGGGGTGCTGGGAGAGATCAGATTACATCTTTTTTTAGGGGTATATGGGAAAAGAAGCCTATAGGCTTCTAATGAGTAACGCCATCTAAAGATAGCATTTTGCACAGGCTTCATGCACCAGAATGTATTGCATTCCAGAGCTTGGAACATATGGGAAATGTAGCCAAATTCTAAAAATGGCAGTTTTCAGATTTTTACCTGCATTTTCCTTTTAGTGCATCCTGCCCTAGATGTCATATCATAAAACTATTATATTCATTGTTAGATGATAAAAAAAATGTAATCAGAGTGACTGTATATATTTGGCATGAAGTGTGTAACTGTATATTGTCAATAGGATATGGTTCACCTTAAAGTTCATTGTCCTATTTGCTTACAAAATGATGCAAACCATCAAAAAATTACAGTTCAAAAAATAAAATACTCAATAATAAAAAATCAGAAAAATGAAAAAAAAAAAAAAAAATGACAATGGAGCTGTATCCATGCTGCTCTTTACAAAAGATAATAAATATTAGTTACCCTTTTGGTATAATATTATTCTAAAGAATTACAACGTAAAAAAAGAGACTGTGTCATGCTATGTTGGCCAGGCTGCTCTACACTGACTATTCACAGGTGCAATCCCATTACTGATCAGCATGGGGATTTTGACCTGCTCTGTTTCCAACCTGGGCCGGTTCATCCCTCTTTAAGCAACCTGGTGTCTTTGAGCTCCCCCAGAGACACCATATTGATGCTGAACTTAATGTGGACACCCGATCAGCATAGCTCAATGGGGACCAGAACTCCTGGCCTCAAACACTCCAACAGCCTCAGCCTCCCAAGTAGCTGGGATTACAGACACACACCACAGTGCCCGGCGAGGAGCACAGCCTTTTTTCTAGCATAGGAATTTCTCTCACTCTGACGTCATAACAATGAGAAACAGCTTATCAATGCCATCTACTGGCCATTCATATAACTACATTCTTTATATTTTTATAGATAATGACTGATTAGATTTGGTATATACTTTATTCAGCATTGTTAGTGATTATTCTCTATCAATAATCATGCTCATGCTAGTGCCACTGTATCCCAAAACCAATTATCCATTATTTGTAATGGTACATTTTCTAGAGCACATTCCACTATGTAATTCATGCTCTGTGGCATCCCGCTTACCTCTAATTCACCTCATATCATTGCCTATATCACCATCATTATATTCCACACTCCAACTGCATCACATGCAAAAGCATCCCTTACTAACATGATTTCACTAATCAACAAGTAACTGACACCCACAAGAACAGCACCTACATCTCCTTAAATATTCTGTGCTGGTGTAATTCTTTTGATGATCTGATGGGCCATGTGCATGAAGCTGAAGTAGTGGATGTAATGCTGTAAATGTGCATGTATGGGACTAGCCTACAGAACTCTAGTTAAATATATATAGTTTATCATATTAGGGGTGTGTTGTACTGATCATCACTTCTGCGATTAAATACTTCCCACCACTTTTCTTGTTTGTATTAGCATTAGTAATGCCAGACTGTACTTAGAAATGCAAATAAAAATACAAGAGACAGCTCTCCCGATAAGAGCTGTCCCTTGCGATAGAAGGACTTCTGGGTTTAGGAGCTGAGAGTCCGTCTAAGCATGTGCAGTGTGATGCAGCGGCTGCTGGGGGTGCTGGGAGAGATCAGATTACATCTTTTTTTAGGGGTATATGGGAAAAGAAGCCTATAGGCTTCTAATGAGTAACGCCATCTAAAGATAGCATTTTGCACAGGCTTCATGCACCAGAATGTATTGCATTCCAGAGCTTGGAACATATGGGAAATGTAGCCAAATTCTAAAAATGGCAGTTTTCAGATTTTTACCTGCATTTTCCTTTTAGTGCATCCTGCCCTAGATGTCATATCATAAAACTATTATATTCATTGTTAGATGATAAAAAAAATGTAATCAGAGTGACTGTATATATTTGGCATGAAGTGTGTAACTGTATATTGTCAATAGGATATGGTTCACCTTAAAGTTCATTGTCCTATTTGCTTACAAAATGATGCAAACCATCAAAAAATTACAGTTCAAAAAATAAAATACTCAATAATAAAAAATCAGAAAAATGAAAAAAAAAAAAAATGACAATGGAGCTGTATCCATGCTGCTCTTTACAAAAGATAATAAATATTAGTTACCCTTTTGGTATAATATTATTCTAAAGAATTACAACGTAAAAAAAGAGACTGTGTCATGCTATGTTGGCCAGGCTGCTCTACACTGACTATTCACAGGTGCAATCCCATTATGATCAGCATGGGGATTTTGACCTGCTCTGTTTCCAACCTGGGCCGGTTCATCCCTCTTTAAGCAACCTGGTGTCTTTGAGCTCCCCCAGAGACACCATATTGATGCTGAACTTAATGTGGACACCCGATCAGCATAGCTCAATGGGGACCAGAACTCCTGGCCTCAAACACTCCAACAGCCTCAGCCTCCCAAGTAGCTGGGATTACAGACACACACCACAGTGCCCGGCGAGGAGCACAGCCTTTTTTCTAGCATAGGAATTTCTCTCACTCTGACGTCATAACAATGAGAAACAGCTTATCAATGCCATCTACTGGCCATTCATATAACTACATTCTTTATATTTTTATAGGTAATGACTGATTAGATTTGGTATATACTTTATTCAGCATTGTTAGTGATTATTCTCTATCAATAATCATGCTCATGCTAGTGCCACTGTATCCCAAAACCAATTATCCATTATTTGTAATGGTACATTTTCTAGAGCACATTCCACTATGTAATTCATGCTCTGTGGCATCCCGCTTACCTCTAATTCACCTCATATCATTGCCTATATCACCATCATTATATTCCACACTCCAACTGCATCACATGCAAAAGCATCCCTTACTAACATGATTTCACTAATCAACAAGTAACTGACACCCACAAGAACAGCACCTACATCTCCTTAAATATTCTGTGCTGGTGTAATTCTTTTGATGATCTGATGGGCCATGTGCATGAAGCTGAAGTAGTGGATGTAATGCTGTAAATGTGCATGTATGGGACTAGCCTACAGAACTCTAGTTAAATATATATAGTTTATCATATTAGGGGTGTGTTGTACTGATCATCACTTCTGCGATTAAATACTTCCCACCACTTTTCTTGTTTGTATTAGCATTAGTAATGCCAGACTGTACTTAGAAATGCAAATAAAAATACAAGAGACAGCTCTCCCGATAAGAGCTGTCCCTTGCGATAGAAGGACTTCTGGGTTTAGGAGCTGAGAGTCCGTCTAAGCATGTGCAGTGTGATGCAGCGGCTGCTGGGGGTGCTGGGAGAGATCAGATTACATCTTTTTTTAGGGGTATATGAGAAAAGAAGCCTATAGGCTTCTAATGAGTAACGCCATCTAAAGATAGCATTTTGCACAGGCTTCATGCACCAGAATGTATTGCATTCCAGAGCTTGGAACATATGGGAAATGTAGCCAAATTCTAAAAATGGCAGTTTTCAGATTTTTACCTGCATTTTCCTTTTAGTGCATCCTGCCCTAGATGTCATATCATAAAACTATTATATTCATTGTTAGATGATAAAAAAAAATGTAATCAGAGTGACTGTATATATTTGGCATGAAGTGTGTAACTGTATATTGTCAATAGGATATGGTTCACCTTAAAGTTCATTGTCCTATTTGCTTACAAAATGATGCAAACCATCAAAAAATTACAGTTCAAAAAATAAAATACTCAATAATAAAAAATCAGAAAAATGAAAAAAAATATTACAATGGAGCTGTATCCATGCTGCTCTTTACAAAAGATAATAAATATTAGTTACCCTTTTGGTATAATATTATTCTAAAGAATTACAACATAAAAAAAGAGACTGTGTCATGCTATGTTGGCCAGGCTGCTCTACACTGACTATTCACAGGTGCAATCCCATTACTGATCAGCATGGGGATTTTGACCTGCTCTGTTTCCAACCTGGGCCGGTTCATCCCTCTTTAAGTAACCTGGTGTCTTTGAGCTCCCCCAGAGACACCATATTGATGCTGAACTTAATGTGGACACCCGATCAGCATAGCTCAATGGGGACCAGAACTCATGGCCTCAAACACTCCAACAGCCTCAGCCTCCCAAGTAGCTGGGATTACAGACACATGCCACAGTGCCCGGCAAGGAACACAGCCTTTTTTCTAGCATAGGAATTTCTCTCACTCTGATGTCATAACAATGAGAAACAGCTTATCAATGCCATCTACTGGCCATTCATATAACTACATTCTTTATATTTTTATAGGTAATGACTGATTAGATTTGGTACAGAGGCGGAACTACCGGCAGTGCAGGCAGTGCACTGCACTGGGGCCCGCCTCTGTCCAGGGGCCCAAGCATGTAATGAGTCAAACTGACTCATTACATGCCGCTGTGCGCTGCGGGCAACCGCTGCCCGCAGCGCACAGCCGCCCGGCGAAGAGAGGAGAGGAGAGGAGCAGCGGTACTACAGACGGGGGAAGGAGGAGGAGGGAGGCTGCGAAGGGAGCCGCAGCAGCGCTTTGTTACTGGTGGAGGCGCTGCTGCTGCTGCCCCTCTGCTTCCCTATAGGCTGTCTTCCGAGAACAGCCTATAGGGAAGCAGAGGGGCAGCAGCAGCAGCGCCTCCACCAGTAACACAGCGCTGCTGCGGCTCCCTTCTCAGCCTCCCTCCTCCTCCTTCTCTCCAGCCCGGGAATCGTCTCTGACGCTGCACCGACGAGGAGCCTGAGCCAGCGGAGAGGGTAAGTATAATTCTTCTTTCTTTCTTTCTTTCTTTCTTTCTTTCTTTCTTTCTTTCTTTCTTTCTTTCCTTCTTTCTTGTGCCTGCCTGCCGCAATGTGTAAAAATGGGGGACTACCTGCCGCACTGTGTAAAAATGGGGGACTACCTGCCGCACTGTGTAAAAATGGGGGACTACCTGCCGCAATGTGTAAAAAGGGGGGACTGCCTGCCGCAATGTGTAAAAAGGGGGGACTGCCTGCCGCAATGTGTAAAAAGGGGGGACTGCCTGCCGCAATGTGTAAAAAGGGGGAATCAGCCTGCCGCAATGTGTAAAAATGGGGGACTGCCTGCCGCTATGTGTAAAAAGGGGTAATCTGCCCGACGCAATGTGTAAAAAGGGGAATCTGCCTGCCGTAATGTGTAAAAAAGGGGGACTGCCTGACGCTATGTGTAAAACAGGGGGACTGCCTGACGCTATGTGTAAAAATGGGGAATCTGCCTGCTGCTATGTGTAAAAATGGGGAATCTGCCTGCCGTAATGTGTAAAAATGGGGACGCTGTCTGCCGTAATGTGTAACAAGGGCACGCTGTCTGCCGTAATGTGTAAAAATGGGGACGCTGTCTGCCGTAATGTGTAACAAGGGCACGCTGTCTGCCGTAATGTGTAACAAGGGCACGCTGTCTGCCGTAATGTGTAACAAGGGCACGCGGTCTGCCGTAATGTGTAACAAGGGCACGCTGTCTGCCGTAATGTGTAAAAAGGGCACGCTGTCTGCCGCTATGTGTAACAAGGGCACGCTGTCTGCTGTAATGTGTAAAAAGGGCACGCTGTCTGCCGTAATGTGTAACAAGGGCACGCGGTCTGCCGTTATGTGTAAAAAGGGCACGCTGTCTGCTGTAATGTGTAAAAAGAGGAATCTGTTCGCTGTAAGGTGTAAAAGGGTCTCTACCTGGTGTAGTGGTGCTACTGTGCGGCGTAATTTGAATAATGGAGACTACTGTGTTGGTATTATTTTGTGGCCACACCCCTTCCCCACGAAGCCACGCCACTATGTATTTTTGCGCGCGCCTACGGCGCGCACTGCCCCTGGGGTGGACTTGGATGGGGGGGGGGGGCCCAAAGCATTTTGTCGCACCTGGGCCCACCGCTTGCTTGTTCCGCCACTGATTTGGTATATACTTTATTCAGCATTGTTAGTTATTATTCTCTATCAATAATCATGCTCATGCTAGTGCCACTGTATCCCAAAACCAATTATCCATTATTTGTAATGGTACATTTTTTAGAGCACATTCCACTATGTAATTCATGCTCTGTGGCATCCCGCTTACCTCTAATTCACCTCATATCATTGCCTATATCACCATCCTTATATTCCACACTCCAACTGCATCACATGCAAAAGCATCCCTTACTAACATGATTTCACTAGTCAACAAGTAACTGACACCCACAAGAACAGCACCTACATCTCCTTAAATATTCTGTGCTGGTGTAATTCTTTTGATGATCTGATGGGCCATGTGCATGAAGCTGAAGTAGTGGATGTAATGCTGTAAATGTGCATGTATGGGACTAGCCTACAGAACTCTAGTTAAATATATATAGTTTATCATATTAGGGGTGTGTTGTACTGATCATCACTTCTGCGATTAAATACTTCCCACCACTTTTCTTGTTTGTATTAGCATTAGTAATGCCAGACTGTACTTAGAAATGCAAATAAAAATACAAGAGACAGCTCTCCCGATAAGAGCTGTCCCTTGCGATAGAAGGACTTCTGGGTTTAGGAGCTGAGAGTCCGTCTAAGCATGTGCAGTGTGATGCAGCGGCTGCTGGGGGTGCTGGGAGAGATCAGATTACATCTTTTTTTAGGGGTATATGGGAAAAGAAGCCTATAGGCTTCTAATGAGTAACGCCATCTAAAGATAGCATTTTGCACAGGCTTCATGCACCAGAATGTATTGCATTCCAGAGCTTGGAACATATGGGAAATGTAGCCAAATTCTAAAAATGGCAGTTTTCAGATTTTTACCTGCATTTTCCTTTTAGTGCATCCTGCCCTAGATGTCATATCATAAAACTATTATATTCATTGGTAGATGATAAAAAAAAATGTAATCGGAGTGACTGTATATATTTGGCATGAAGTGTGTAACTGTATATTGTCAATATGATATGGTTCACCTTAAAGTTCATTGTCCTATTTGCTTACAAAATGATGCAAACCATCAAAAAATTACAGTTCAAAAAATAAAATACTCAATAATAAAAAATCAGAAAAATGAAAAAAATATTACAATGGAGCTGTATCCATGCTGCTCTTTACAAAAGATAATAAATATTAGTTACCCTTTTGGTATAATATTATTCTAAAGAATTACAACATAAAAAAAGAGACTGTGTCATGCTATGTTGGCCAGGCTGCTCTACACTGACTATTCACAGGTGCAATCCCATTACTGATCAGCATGGGGATTTTGACCTGCTCTGTTTCTAACCTGGGCCGGTTCATCCCTCTTTAAGCAACCTGGTGTCTTTGAGCTCCCCCAGAGACACCATATTGATGCTGAACTTAATGTGGACACCCGATCAGCATAGCTCAATGGGGACCAGAACTCCTGGTCTCAAACACTCCAACAGCCTCAGCCTCCCAAGTAGCTGGGATTACAGACACACACCACAGTGCCCGGCGAGGAGCACAGCCTTTTTTCTAGCATAGGAATTTCTCTCACTCTGATGTCATAACAATGAGAAACAGCTTATCAATGCCATCTACTGGCCATTCATATAACTACATTCTTTATATTTTTATAGGTAATGACTGATTAGATTTGGTATATACTTTGTTCAGCATTGTTAGTGATTATTCTCTATCAATAATCATACTCATGCTAGTGCCACTGTATCCCAAAACCAATTATCCATTATTTGTAATGGTACATTTTCTAGAGCACATTCCACTATGTAATTCATGCTCTGTGGCATCCCGCTTACCTCTAATTCACCTCATATCATTGCCTATATCACCATCATTATATTCCACACTCCAACTGCATCACATGCAAAAGCATCCCTTACTAACATGATTTCACTAGTCAACAAGTAACTGACACCCACAAGAACAGCACCTACATCTCCTTAAATATTCTGTGCTGGTGTAATTCTTTTGATGATCTGATGGGCCATGTGCATGAAGCTGAAGTAGTGGATGTAATGCTGTAAATGTGCATGTATGGGACTAGCCTACAGAACTCTAGTTAAATATATATAGTTTATCATATTAGGGGTGTGTTGTACTGATCATCACTTCTGCGATTAAATACTTCCCACCACTTTTCTTGTTTGTATTAGCATTAGTAATGCCAGACTGTACTTAGAAATGCAAATAAAAATACAAGAGACAGCTCTCCCGATAAGAGCTGTCCCTTGCGATAGAAGGACTTCTGGGTTTAGGAGCTGAGAGTCCGTCTAAGCATGTGCAGTGTGATGCAGCGGCTGCTGGGGGTGCTGGGAGGGATCAGATTACATCTTTTTTTAGGGGTATATGGGAAAAGAAGCCTATAGGCTTCTAATGAGTAACGCCATCTAAAGATAGCATTTTGCACAGGCTTCATGCACCAGAATGTATTGCATTCCAGAGCTTGGAACATATGGGAAATGTAGCCAAATTCTAAAAATGTCAGTTTTCAGATTTTTACCTGCATTTTCCTTTTAGTGCATCCTGCCCCAGATGTCATATCATAAAACTATTATATTCATTGTTAAATTATAATAAAAAATGTAATCAGTCACTGTATATATTTGGCATGAAGTGTGTAACTGTATATTGTCAATAGGATATGGTTCACCTTAAAGTTCATTGTCCTATTTGCTTACAAAATGATGCAAACCATCAAAAAATTACAGTTCAAAAAATAAAATACTCAATAATAAAAAATCAGAAAAATGAAAAAAATATTACAATGGAGCTGTATCCATGCTGCTCTTTACAAAAGATAATAAATATTAGTTACCCTTTTGGTATAATATTATTCTAAAGAATTACAACATTAAAAAAGAGACTGTGTCATGCTATGTTGGCCAGGCTGCTCTACACTGACTATTCACAGGTGCAATCCCATTACTGATCAGCATGGGGATTTTGACCTGCTCTGTTTCCAACCTGGGCCGGTTCATCGCTCTTTAAGCAACCTGGAGTCTTTGAGCTCCCCCAAAGACACCATATTGATGCTGAACTTAATGTGGACACCCGATCAGCATAGCTCAATGGGGACCAGAACTCCTGGCCTCAAACACTCCAACAGCCTCAGTCTCCCAAGTAGCTGGGATTACAGACACACACCACAGTGCCCGGCGAGGAGCACAGCCTTTTTTCTAGCATAGGAATTTCTCTCACTCTGATGTCATAACAATGAGAAACAGCTTATCAATGCCATCTACTGGCCATTCATATAACTACATTCTTTATATTTTTATAGGTAATGACTGATTAGATTTGGTATATACTTTATTCAGCATTGTTAGTGATTATTCTCTATCAATAATCATGCTCATGCTAGTGCCACTGTATCCCAAAACCAGTTATCCATTATTTGTAATGGTACATTTTTTAGAGCACATTCCCCTATGTAATTCATGCTCTGTGGCATCCCGCTTACCTCTAATTCACCTCATATCATTGCCTATATCACCATCCTTATATTCCACACTCCAACTGCATCACATGCAAAAGCATCCCTTACTAACATGATTTCACTAGTCAACAAGTAACTGACACCCACAAGAACAGCACCTACATCTCCTTAAATATTCTGTGCTGGTGTAATTCTTTTGATGATCTGATGGGCCATGAGCATGAAGCTGAAGTAGTGGATGTAATGCTGTAAATGTGCATGTATGGGACTAGCCTACAGAACTCTAGTTAAATATATATAGTTTATCATATTAGGGGTGTGTTGTTCTGAGCATCACTTCTGCGATTAAATACTTCCCACCACTTTTCTTGTTTGTATTAGCATTAGTAATGCCAGACTGTACTTAGAAATGCAAATAAAAATACAAGAGACAGCTCTCCCGATAAGAGCTGTCCCTTGCGATAGAAGGACTTCTGGGTTTAGGAGCTGAGAGTCCGTCTTGGCATGTGCAGTGTGATGCAGCGGCTGCTGGGGGTGCTGGGAGGGATCAGATTACATCTTTTTTTAGGGGTATATGGGAAAAGAAGCCTATAGGCTTCTAATGAGTAACGCCATCTAAAGATAGCATTTTGCACAGGCTTCATGCACCAGAATGTATTGCATTCCAGAGCTTGGAACATATGGGAAATGTAGCCAAATTCTAAAAATGGCAGTTTTCAGATTTTTACCTGCATTTTCCTTTTAGTGCATCCTGCCCTAGATGTCATATCATAAAACTATTATATTCATTGTTAAATTATAATAAAAAATGTAATCAGTCACTGTATATATTTGGCATGAAGTGTGTAACTGTATATTGTCAATAGGATATGGTTCACCTTAAAGTTCATTGTCCTATTTGCTTACAAAATGATGCAAACCATCAAAAAATTACAGTTCAAAAAATAAAATACTCAATAATAAAAAAATCAGAAAAATTAAAAAAAAATATTACAATGGAGCTGTATCCATGCTGCTCTTTACAAAAGATAATAAATATTAGTTACCCTTTTGGTATAATATTATTCTAAAGAATTACAACATAAAAAAAGAGACTGTGTCATGCTATGTTGGCCAGGCTGCTCTACACTGACTATTCACAGGTGCAATCCCATTACTGATCAGCATGGGGATTTTGACCTGCTCTGTTTCCAACCTGGGCCGGTTCATCCCTCTTTAAGCAACCTGGTGTCTTTGAGCTCCCCCAGAGACACCATATTGATGCTGAACTTAATGTGGACACCCGATCAGCATAGTTCAATGGGGACCAGAACTCCTGGCCTCAAACACTCCAACAGCCTCAGCCTCCCTAGTAGCTGGGATTACAGACACACACCACAGTGCCCGGCAAGGAACACAGCCTTTTTTCTAGCATAGGAATTTCTCTCACTCTGATGTCATAACAATGAGAAACAGCTTATCAATGCCATCTACTGGCCATTCATATAACTACATTCTTTATATTTTTATAGGTAATGACTGATTAGATTTGGTATACACTTTATTCAGCATTGTTAGTGATTATTCTCTATCAATAATCATACTCATGCTAGTGCCACTGTATCCCAAAACCAATTATCCATTATTTGTAATGGTACATTTTTTAGAGCACATTCCACTATGTAATTCATGCTCTGTGGCATCCCGCTTACCTCTAATTCACCTCATATCATTGCCTATATCACCATCCTTATATTCCACACTCCAACTGCATCATATGCAAAAGCATCCCTTACTAACATGATTTCACTAGTCAACAAGTAACTGACACCCACAAGAACAGCACCTACATCTCCTTAAATATTCTGTGCTGGTGTAATTCTTTTGATGATCTGATGGGCCATGTGCATGAAGCTGAAGTAGTGGATGTAATGCTGTAAATGTGCATGTATGGGACTAGCATACAGAACTCTAGTTAAATATATATAGTTTATCATATTAGGGGTGTGTTGTACTGAGCATCGCTTCTGCGATTAAATACTTCCCACACTTTTCTTGTTTGTATTAGCATTAGTAATGCCAGACTGTACTTAGAAATGCAAATAAAAATACAAGAGACAGCTCTCCCGATAAGAGCTGTCCCTTGCGATAGAAGGACTTCTGGGTTTAGGAGCTGAGAGTCCGTCTAAGCATGTGCAGTGTGATGCAGCGGCTGCTGGGGGTGCTGGGAGGGATCAGATTACATCTTTTTTTAGGGGTATATGGGAAAAGAAGCCTATAGGCTTCTAATGAGTAACGCCATCTAAAGATAGCATTTTGCACAGGCTTCATGCACCAGAATGTATTGCATTCCAGAGCTTGGAACATATGGGAAATGTAGCCAAATTTTAAAAATGGCAGTTTTCAGATTTTTACCTGCATTTTCCTTTTAGTGCATCCTGCCCTAGATGTCATATCATAAAACTATTATATTCATTGTTAAATTATAATAAAAAATGTAATCAGTCACTGTATATATTTGGCATGAAGTGTGTAACTGTATATTGTCAATATGATATGGTTCACCTTAAAGTTCATTGTCCTATTTGCTTACAAAATGATGCAAACCATCAAAAAATTACAGTTCAAAAAATAAAATACTCAATAATAAAAAATCAGAAAAATGAAAAAAATATTACAATGGAGCTGTATCCATGCTGCTCTTTACAAAAGATAATAAATATTAGTTACCCTTTTGGTATAATATTATTCTAAAGAATTACAACATTAAAAAAGAGACTGTGTCATGCTATGTTGGCCAGGCTGCTCTACACTGACTATTCACAGGTGCAATCCCATTACTGATCAGCATGGGGATTTTGACCTGCTCTGTTTCCAACCTGGGCCGGTTCATCGCTCTTTAAGCAACCTGGAGTCTTTGAGCTCCCCCAAAGACACCATATTGATGCTGAACTTAATGTGGACACCCGATCAGCATAGCTCAATGGGGACCAGAACTCCTGGCCTCAAACACTCCAACAGCCTCAGCCTCCCAAGTAGCTGGGATTACAGACACACACCACAGTGCCCGGCGAGGAACACAGCCTTTTTTCTAGCATAGGAATTTCTCTCACTCTGATGTCATAACAATGAGAAACAGCTTATCAATGCCATCTACTGGCCATTCATATAACTACATTCTTTATATTTTTATAGGTAATGACTGATTAGATTTGGTACAGAGGCGGAACTACCGGCAGTGCAGGCAGTGCACTGCACTGGGGCCCGCCTCTGTCCAGGGGCCCAAGCATGTAATGAGTCAAACTGACTCATTACATGCCGCTGTGCGCTGCGGGCAACCGCTGCCCGCAGCGCACAGCCGCCCGGCGAAGAGAGGAGAGGAGAGGAGCAGCGGTACTACAGACGGGGGAAGGAGGAGGAGGGAGGCTGCGAAGGGAGCCGCAGCAGCGCTTTGTTACTGGTGGAGGCGCTGCTGCTGCTGCCCTTCTGCTTCCCTATAGGCTGTCTTCCGAGAACAGCCTATAGGGAAGCAGAGGGGCAGCAGCAGCAGCGCCTCCACCAGTAACACAGCGCTGCTGCGGCTCCCTTCTCAGCCTCCCTCCTCCTCCTTCTCTCCAGCCCGGGAATCGTCTCTGACGCTGCACCGACGAGGAGCCTGAGCCAGCGGAGAGGGTAAGTATAATTCTTCTTTCTTTCTTTCTTTCTTTCTTTCTTTCTTTCTTTCTTTCTTTCTTTCTTTCTTTCTTTCCTTCTTTCTTGTGCCTGCCTGCCGCAATGTGTAAAAATGGGGGACTACCTGCCGCACTGTGTAAAAATGGGGGACTACCTGCCGCACTGTGTAAAAATGGGGGACTACCTGCCGCAATGTGTAAAAAGGGGGGACTGCCTGCCGCAATGTGTAAAAAGGGGGGACTGCCTGCCGCAATGTGTAAAAAGGGGGGACTGCCTGCCGCAATGTGTAAAAAGGGGGAATCAGCCTGCCGCAATGTGTAAAAATGGGGGACTGCCTGCCGCTATGTGTAAAAAGGGGTAATCTGCCCGACGCAATGTGTAAAAAGGGGAATCTGCCTGCCGTAATGTGTAAAAAAGGGGGACTGCCTGACGCTATGTGTAAAACAGGGGGACTGCCTGACGCTATGTGTAAAAATGGGGAATCTGCCTGCTGCTATGTGTAAAAATGGGGAATCTGCCTGCCGTAATGTGTAAAAATGGGGACGCTGTCTGCCGTAATGTGTAACAAGGGCACGCTGTCTGCCGTAATGTGTAAAAATGGGGACGCTGTCTGCCGTAATGTGTAACAAGGGCACGCTGTCTGCCGTAATGTGTAACAAGGGCACGCGGTCTGCCGTAATGTGTAACAAGGGCACGCTGTCTGCCGTAATGTGTAAAAAGGGCACGCTGTCTGCCGCTATGTGTAACAAGGGCACGCTGTCTGCTGTAATGTGTAAAAAGGGCACGCTGTCTGCCGTAATGTGTAACAAGGGCACGCGGTCTGCCGTTATGTGTAAAAAGGGCACGCTGTCTGCTGTAATGTGTAAAAAGAGGAATCTGTTCGCTGTAAGGTGTAAAAGGGTCTCTACCTGGTGTAGTGGTGCTACTGTGCGGCGTAATTTGAATAATGGAGACTACTGTGTTGGTATTATTTTGTGGCCACACCCCTTCCCCACGAAGCCACGCCACTATGTATTTTTGCGCGCGCCTACGGCGCGCACTGCCCCTGGGGTGGACTTGGATGGGGGGGGGGGCCCAAAGCATTTTGTCGCACCTGGGCCCACCGCTTGCTTGTTCCGCCACTGATTTGGTATATACTTTATTCAGCATTGTTAGTTATTATTCTCTATCAATAATCATGCTCATGCTAGTGCCACTGTATCCCAAAACCAATTATCCATTATTTGTAATGGTACATTTTTTAGAGCACATTCCACTATGTAATTCATGCTCTGTGGCATCCCGCTTACCTCTAATTCACCTCATATCATTGCCTATATCACCATCCTTATATTCCACACTCCAACTGCATCACATGCAAAAGCATCCCTTACTAACATGATTTCACTAGTCAACAAGTAACTGACACCCACAAGAACAGCACCTACATCTCCTTAAATATTCTGTGCTGGTGTAATTCTTTTGATGATCTGATGGGCCATGTGCATGAAGCTGAAGTAGTGGATGTAATGCTGTAAATGTGCATGTATGGGACTAGCATACAGAACTCTAGTTAAATGTATATAGTTTATCATATTAGGGGTGTGTTGTACTGAGCATCACTTCTGTGATTAAATACTTCCCACCACTTTTCTTGTTTGTATTAGCATTAGTAATGCCAGACTGTACTTAGAAATGCAAATAAAAATACAAGAGACAGCTCTCCCGATAAGAGCTGTCCCTTGCGATAGAAGGACTTCTGGGTTTAGGAGCTGAGAGTCCGTCTAAGCATGTGCAGTGTGATGCAGCGGCTGCTGGGGGTGCTGGGAGGGATCAGATTACATCTTTTTTTAGGGGTATATGGGAAAAGAAGCCTATAGGCTTCTAATGAGTAACGCCATCTAAAGATAGCATTTTGCACAGGCTTCATGCACCAGAATGTATTGCATTCCAGAGCTTGGAACATATGGGAAATGTAGCCAAATTCTAAAAATGGCAGTTTTCAGATTTTTACCTGCATTTTCCTTTTAGTGCATCCTGCCCTAGATGTCATATCATAAAACTATTATATTCATTGTTAAATTATAATAAAAAATGTAATCAGTCACTGTATATATTTGGCATGAAGTGTGTAACTGTATATTGTCAATAGGATATGGTTCACCTTAAAGTTCATTGTCCTATTTGCTTACAAAATGATGCAAACCATCAAAAAATTACAGTTCAAAAAATAAAATACTCAATAATAAAAAATCAGAAAAATGAAAAAAATATTACAATGGAGCTGTATCCATGCTGCACTTTACAAAAGATAATAAATATTAGTTACCCTTTTGGTATAATATTATTCTAAAGAATTACAACATAAAAAAAGAGACTGTGTCATGCTATGTTGGCCAGGCTGCTCTACACTGACTATTCACAGGTGCAATCCCATTACTGATCAGCATGGGGATTTTGACCTGCTCTGTTTCCAACCTGGGCCGGTTCATCCCTCTTTAAGCAACCTGGTGTCTTTGAGCTCCCCCAGAGACACCATATTGATGCTGAACTTAATGTGGACACCCGATCAGCATAGCTCAATGGGGACCAGAACTCCTGGCCTCAAACACTCCAACAGCCTCAGCCTCCCAAGTAGCTGGGATTACAGACACACACCACAGTGCCCGGCGAGGAGCACAGCCTTTTTTCTAGCATAGGAATTTCTCTCACTCTGACGTCATAACAATGAGAAACAGCTTATCAATGCCATCTACTGGCCATTCATATAACTACATTCTTTATATTTTTATAGGTAATGACTGATTAGATTTGGTATATACTTTATTCAGCATTGTTAGTGATTATTCTCTATCAATAATCATACTCATGCTAGTGCCACTGTATCCCAAAACCAATTATCCATTATTTGTAATGGTACATTTTTTTAGAGCACATTCCACTATGTAATTCATGCTCTGTGGCCAGGGGCGGATGCAGGACAAAATGACAGGGGGGGCACCATGACAGGCAAAAAAGTGTGGGTATTATTTTTTCCGCACAGAAAGTAAGAACGCCCCTGGGAAAGTGGTCCTGGCCTTGCAACAAGGGTATAACCTCTCAACAAAGGGTGTGGCCTCAAAGGGAATGCAGTATCCATATAATGGGGAAGAGTGTGATGCCTTAAAGAGGCAGAGGATGATAGGACAGAGAGAGTGATTGGGAGATAGTGACGCAGGGGAGAGGCAGTGGATGATGGGGATAGATAGTGGGAGATGGAAAGGCAGTGGGTGATAGTAAGAGTCAGTGGGTAAAGCCGGGAATGGGTGACAAGGGGAGGAAGTGGGTGATGCCAGGGGGAATCAGTGGGTGATGTAGAGGATGATGGTGAGAGACAGTGGGTGATAGGGAAAGATAGTGGAAAATGGAGAAGCAGTAGGTGAGGGGGAGAGGCAGTGAGTGGCAGGAAAGGGGGATGGGGAAAGGGAGTAGGAGACAGAGAGAGGCAGAGGGTGACAGTGAGAGACAGTGGGTGAGGGTAGGGAGTGACAGGGAGAGGCAGTGAGTGACAGGGAGATTGTGGGTGACTGGGTAGGTAGTGGGTGACAGAGAGGGGCAGAGGTGACATGGAAGCAGTGGGTAACAGGGAGACAGTGGATGACAGGCAGATAGTGGGTGACTGGGGAAGAAGCAGGTGACGTGGGTGGCAGAGAGGAAGATAGTGAAAGGGAGGCAGAGGGTGACATGGGAGGCTGTGGGTGACAGTGAGTGATGGTATAGGGTGACAGAGAAAGGCAGAGAGTGACAGGGAGATAGTGAGTGACAGGGAGAGGCAGGGGTGACAGGCAGATGGTGGATGACTGGGGAGTTCAGCGGGTGACGTGGGTGGCAGAGGTGATAGTGAAAGGAAGAGGGTGACAGGGAGATAGTGGGTAACATAGAGGCAGTGGATGATAGAGAAGCAAGGGTGACAGAGAGGCAGAGCGTGACAGGGAGATAGTGGGTTACTGGGGAGGTAGTCGGTGACGTGGAGGGAGTGGATGACAGGGAGATAGTGGGTGACAAAGAGAGAAAGCGAGAGAGACTGAGGGTTACAGGGAGATAGTGGGTGACACAGAGAGATACTGATGGTGACAGGGAGATAGTGGGTGACAGAGAGAGACTGATGACAATTCCAGTGGCCTGAGCAGTAAGGATAGCGGTAGTAGAGACAGCCGGGAACGCCCGGCTCTCAGAACTGTGCACAACATCAAGACACCGCTCACTGCAGGGGGAGTCTCTGACCTAATTAAGGTAGCCCATTCTGTGTGAGGGCCAAGTGGTGACCGAACACACAATCGGAACAAGCGGCAATTCCAACTCGGGCTCCATACGGGCAGAGCGGCGACTCATTCATATATGTGATAATAATGGGACTGCTAACTGGTACTGTGAGTGGGTGGTCTTCAATATGCCGGCTGTCGGGATCCCGGCGCTCAGTATACCGGCGCCGGAATCCCGACAGCCGGCATACCGACACTTATTCTACAGGTAGAATAAAATAGTGTGGCGTGCAGCAAGCCCGCAAGGGGCTCATTTGCGCTCGCCAAACTGTCGGTATGACAGGGAGTAAGTGGGTGACAGATGGACTGTGGGTGACAGGGAGTAAGTGGGTGACAGACGGACTGTGGGTGACAGGGAGTAAGTGGGTGACAGAGAGAGAGGGTGACAGGGAGTAAGTGGGTGACAGGGAGAGAGACTGAGAGTGACAGGGAGTAAGTGGGTGACAGAGAGAGAGAGACTGAGGGTGACGGGTAGTAAGTGGGTGACAGAGAGAGAGACTGAGGGTGACGGGTAGTAAGTGGGTGACAGAGAGAGAGACTGAGGGTGACAGGGAGTAAGTGGGTGACAGAGAGAGAGACTGAGGGTGACGGGTAGTAAGTGGGTGACAGAGAGAGAGAGAGAGACTGAGGGTGACGGGTAGTAAGTGGGTGACAGAGAGAGAGAGACTGAGGGTGACGGGTAGTAAGTGGGTGACAGAGAGAGAGACTGAGGGTGACAGGGAGTAAGTGGGTGACAGAGAGAGAGAGACTGAGGGTGACGGGGAGTAAGTGGGTGACTGAGTGTGGAGTGGATGACAGAGGTGGCAGCAGCAGTCTCCTTACTTCCACCTCTGTCCTGACCTTTCTGCTCTCTCGAAGTTCAACCACACTTGCTCCACACCTAGCCCATACAGCACTGCGACTCTGCTCCTCACAGCACCCCCTCCCCAGCCCTCAGCAGCAGCCGACCTCCGTCCACTCCTCACCTCAGCAGCAGCAGTCTCTTAACCTCCACCTCTTGGCCCTTCTCCCTGCACACAGCAGCACCGCTACTCCCCAATCCAAGACTAATGAAAGCAGGTCAGTGCTCACCTCGTGGCCTGCTGGGCATCCGGACCGCGGCAACGGCGTTGTTGTGGTCATAGTGGCTGACCTGGCCGGAAGTCCCTGCAGCGGAGCTGCGCTGTCTCTCAACAACACTGGGTCCACCTCCTCCGGGTGCTGACGGCTGGGCTGAGCTGTCACGCATCCGCGTTGTGGCTGCTGAGCTCCTCTGCACTGCACTGCAGAGGTGCTCAGATCAAGCTTAGCCCAGCAAGAAGAATGCTGGAGGCAGAGCTGCTGAAAGCGGAGCCTAGCGAACTGAAGCTGTCCGCGGTATAAAAAAAAAAATCTCTAAACGACAGGGGGGGCACGTGCCTTGGTGCCCCCCCCCTGTATCCGCCACTGTCTGTGGCATCCCGCTTACCTCTAATTCACCTCATATCATTGCCTATATCACCATCCTTATATTCCACACTCCAACTGCATCACATGCAAAAGCATCCCTTACTAACATGATTTCACTAGTCAACAAGTAACTGACACCCACAAGAACAGCACCTACATCTCCTTAAATATTCTGTGCTGGTGTAATTCTTTTGATGATCTGATGGGCCATGTGCATGAAGCTGAAGTAGTGGATGTAATGCTGTAAATGTGCATGTATGGGACTAGCATACAGAACTCTAGTTAAATATATATAGTTTATCATATTAGGGGTGTGTTGTACTGATCATCACTTCTGCGATTAAATACTTCCCACACTTTTCTTGTTTGTATTAGCATTAGTAATGCCAGACTGTACTTAGAAATGCAAATAAAAATACAAGAGACAGCTCTCCCGATAAGAGCTGTCCCTTGCGATAGAAGGACTTCTGGGTTTAGGAGCTGAGAGTCCGTCTAAGCATGTGCAGTGTGATGCAGCGGCTGCTGGGGGTGCTGGGAGGGATCAGATTACATCTTTTTTTAGGGGTATATGGGAAAAGAAGCCTATAGGCTTCTAATGAGTAACGCCATCTAAAGATAGCATTTTGCACAGGCTTCATGCACCAGAATGTATTGCATTCCAGAGCTTGGAACATATGGGAAATGTAGCCAAATTTTAAAAATGGCAGTTTTCAGATTTTTACCTGCATTTTCCTTTTAGTGCATCCTGCCCTAGATGTCATATCATAAAACTATTATATTCATTGTTAAATTATAATAAAAAATGTAATCAGTCACTGTATATATTTGGCATGAAGTGTGTAACTGTATATTGTCAATATGATATGGTTCACCTTAAAGTTCATTGTCCTATTTGCTTACAAAATGATGCAAACCATCAAAAAATTACAGTTCAAAAAATAAAATACTCAATAATAAAAAATCAGAAAAATGAAAAAAATATTACAATGGAGCTGTATCCATGCTGCTCTTTACAAAAGATAATAAATATTAGTTACCCTTTTGGTATAATATTATTCTAAAGAATTACAACATTAAAAAAGAGACTGTGTCATGCTATGTTGGCCAGGCTGCTCTACACTGACTATTCACAGGTGCAATCCCATTACTGATCAGCATGGGGATTTTGACCTGCTCTGTTTCCAACCTGGGCCGGTTCATCGCTCTTTAAGCAACCTGGAGTCTTTGAGCTCCCCCAAAGACACCATATTGATGCTGAACTTAATGTGGACACCCGATCAGCATAGCTCAATGGGGACCAGAACTCCTGGCCTCAAACACTCCAACAGCCTCAGCCTCCCAAGTAGCTGGGATTACAGACACACACCACAGTGCCCGGCGAGGAACACAGCCTTTTTTCTAGCATAGGAATTTCTCTCACTCTGATGTCATAACAATGAGAAACAGCTTATCAATGCCATCTACTGGCCATTCATATAACTACATTCTTTATATTTTTATAGGTAATGACTGATTAGATTTGGTACAGAGGCGGAACTACCGGCAGTGCAGGCAGTGCACTGCACTGGGGCCCGCCTCTGTCCAGGGGCCCAAGCATGTAATGAGTCAAACTGACTCATTACATGCCGCTGTGCGCTGCGGGCAACCGCTGCCCGCAGCGCACAGCCGCCCGGCGAAGAGAGGAGAGGAGAGGAGCAGCGGTACTACAGACGGGGGAAGGAGGAGGAGGGAGGCTGCGAAGGGAGCCGCAGCAGCGCTTTGTTACTGGTGGAGGCGCTGCTGCTGCTGCCCTTCTGCTTCCCTATAGGCTGTCTTCCGAGAACAGCCTATAGGGAAGCAGAGGGGCAGCAGCAGCAGCGCCTCCACCAGTAACACAGCGCTGCTGCGGCTCCCTTCTCAGCCTCCCTCCTCCTCCTTCTCTCCAGCCCGGGAATCGTCTCTGACGCTGCACCGACGAGGAGCCTGAGCCAGCGGAGAGGGTAAGTATAATTCTTCTTTCTTTCTTTCTTTCTTTCTTTCTTTCTTTCTTTCTTTCTTTCCTTCTTTCTTGTGCCTGCCTGCCGCAATGTGTAAAAATGGGGGACTACCTGCCGCACTGTGTAAAAATGGGGGACTACCTGCCGCACTGTGTAAAAATGGGGGACTACCTGCCGCAATGTGTAAAAAGGGGGGACTGCCTGCCGCAATGTGTAAAAAGGGGGGACTGCCTGCCGCAATGTGTAAAAAGGGGGGACTGCCTGCCGCAATGTGTAAAAAGGGGGAATCAGCCTGCCGCAATGTGTAAAAATGGGGGACTGCCTGCCGCTATGTGTAAAAAGGGGTAATCTGCCCGACGCAATGTGTAAAAAGGGGAATCTGCCTGCCGTAATGTGTAAAAAAGGGGGACTGCCTGACGCTATGTGTAAAACAGGGGGACTGCCTGACGCTATGTGTAAAAATGGGGAATCTGCCTGCTGCTATGTGTAAAAATGGGGAATCTGCCTGCCGTAATGTGTAAAAATGGGGACGCTGTCTGCCGTAATGTGTAACAAGGGCACGCTGTCTGCCGTAATGTGTAAAAATGGGGACGCTGTCTGCCGTAATGTGTAACAAGGGCACGCTGTCTGCCGTAATGTGTAACAAGGGCACGCGGTCTGCCGTAATGTGTAACAAGGGCACGCTGTCTGCCGTAATGTGTAAAAAGGGCACGCTGTCTGCCGCTATGTGTAACAAGGGCACGCTGTCTGCTGTAATGTGTAAAAAGGGCACGCTGTCTGCCGTAATGTGTAACAAGGGCACGCGGTCTGCCGTTATGTGTAAAAAGGGCACGCTGTCTGCTGTAATGTGTAAAAAGAGGAATCTGTTCGCTGTAAGGTGTAAAAGGGTCTCTACCTGGTGTAGTGGTGCTACTGTGCGGCGTAATTTGAATAATGGAGACTACTGTGTTGGTATTATTTTGTGGCCACACCCCTTCCCCACGAAGCCACGCCACTATGTATTTTTGCGCGCGCCTACGGCGCGCACTGCCCCTGGGGTGGACTTGGATGGGGGGGGGGGCCCAAAGCATTTTGTCGCACCTGGGCCCACCGCTTGCTTGTTCCGCCACTGATTTGGTATATACTTTATTCAGCATTGTTAGTTATTATTCTCTATCAATAATCATGCTCATGCTAGTGCCACTGTATCCCAAAACCAATTATCCATTATTTGTAATGGTACATTTTTTAGAGCACATTCCACTATGTAATTCATGCTCTGTGGCATCCCGCTTACCTCTAATTCACCTCATATCATTGCCTATATCACCATCCTTATATTCCACACTCCAACTGCATCACATGCAAAAGCATCCCTTACTAACATGATTTCACTAGTCAACAAGTAACTGACACCCACAAGAACAGCACCTACATCTCCTTAAATATTCTGTGCTGGTGTAATTCTTTTGATGATCTGATGGGCCATGTGCATGAAGCTGAAGTAGTGGATGTAATGCTGTAAATGTGCATGTATGGGACTAGCATACAGAACTCTAGTTAAATGTATATAGTTTATCATATTAGGGGTGTGTTGTACTGAGCATCACTTCTGTGATTAAATACTTCCCACCACTTTTCTTGTTTGTATTAGCATTAGTAATGCCAGACTGTACTTAGAAATGCAAATAAAAATACAAGAGACAGCTCTCCCGATAAGAGCTGTCCCTTGCGATAGAAGGACTTCTGGGTTTAGGAGCTGAGAGTCCGTCTAAGCATGTGCAGTGTGATGCAGCGGCTGCTGGGGGTGCTGGGAGGGATCAGATTACATCTTTTTTTAGGGGTATATGGGAAAAGAAGCCTATAGGCTTCTAATGAGTAACGCCATCTAAAGATAGCATTTTGCACAGGCTTCATGCACCAGAATGTATTGCATTCCAGAGCTTGGAACATATGGGAAATGTAGCCAAATTCTAAAAATGGCAGTTTTCAGATTTTTACCTGCATTTTCCTTTTAGTGCATCCTGCCCTAGATGTCATATCATAAAACTATTATATTCATTGTTAAATTATAATAAAAAATGTAATCAGTCACTGTATATATTTGGCATGAAGTGTGTAACTGTATATTGTCAATAGGATATGGTTCACCTTAAAGTTCATTGTCCTATTTGCTTACAAAATGATGCAAACCATCAAAAAATTACAGTTCAAAAAATAAAATACTCAATAATAAAAAATCAGAAAAATGAAAAAAATATTACAATGGAGCTGTATCCATGCTGCACTTTACAAAAGATAATAAATATTAGTTACCCTTTTGGTATAATATTATTCTAAAGAATTACAACATAAAAAAAGAGACTGTGTCATGCTATGTTGGCCAGGCTGCTCTACACTGACTATTCACAGGTGCAATCCCATTACTGATCAGCATGGGGATTTTGACCTGCTCTGTTTCCAACCTGGGCCGGTTCATCCCTCTTTAAGCAACCTGGTGTCTTTGAGCTCCCCCAGAGACACCATATTGATGCTGAACTTAATGTGGACACCCGATCAGCATAGCTCAATGGGGACCAGAACTCCTGGCCTCAAACACTCCAACAGCCTCAGCCTCCCAAGTAGCTGGGATTACAGACACACACCACAGTGCCCGGCGAGGAGCACAGCCTTTTTTCTAGCATAGGAATTTCTCTCACTCTGACGTCATAACAATGAGAAACAGCTTATCAATGCCATCTACTGGCCATTCATATAACTACATTCTTTATATTTTTATAGGTAATGACTGATTAGATTTGGTATATACTTTATTCAGCATTGTTAGTGATTATTCTCTATCAATAATCATACTCATGCTAGTGCCACTGTATCCCAAAACCAATTATCCATTATTTGTAATGGTACATTTTTTTAGAGCACATTCCACTATGTAATTCATGCTCTGTGGCCAGGGGCGGATGCAGGACAAAATGACAGGGGGGGCACCATGACAGGCAAAAAAGTGTGGGTATTATTTTTTCCGCACAGAAAGTAAGAACGCCCCTGGGAAAGTGGTCCTGGCCTTGCAACAAGGGTATAACCTCTCAACAAAGGGTGTGGCCTCAAAGGGAATGCAGTATCCATATAATGGGGAAGAGTGTGATGCCTTAAAGAGGCAGAGGATGATAGGACAGAGAGAGTGATTGGGAGATAGTGACGCAGGGGAGAGGCAGTGGATGATGGGGATAGATAGTGGGAGATGGAAAGGCAGTGGGTGATAGTAAGAGTCAGTGGGTAAAGCCGGGAATGGGTGACAAGGGGAGGAAGTGGGTGATGCCAGGGGGAATCAGTGGGTGATGTAGAGGATGATGGTGAGAGACAGTGGGTGATAGGGAAAGATAGTGGAAAATGGAGAAGCAGTAGGTGAGGGGGAGAGGCAGTGAGTGGCAGGAAAGGGGGATGGGGAAAGGGAGTAGGAGACAGAGAGAGGCAGAGGGTGACAGTGAGAGACAGTGGGTGAGGGTAGGGAGTGACAGGGAGAGGCAGTGAGTGACAGGGAGATTGTGGGTGACTGGGTAGGTAGTGGGTGACAGAGAGGGGCAGAGGTGACATGGAAGCAGTGGGTAACAGGGAGACAGTGGATGACAGGCAGATAGTGGGTGACTGGGGAAGAAGCAGGTGACGTGGGTGGCAGAGAGGAAGATAGTGAAAGGGAGGCAGAGGGTGACATGGGAGGCTGTGGGTGACAGTGAGTGATGGTATAGGGTGACAGAGAAAGGCAGAGAGTGACAGGGAGATAGTGAGTGACAGGGAGAGGCAGGGGTGACAGGCAGATGGTGGATGACTGGGGAGTTCAGCGGGTGACGTGGGTGGCAGAGGTGATAGTGAAAGGAAGAGGGTGACAGGGAGATAGTGGGTAACATAGAGGCAGTGGATGATAGAGAAGCAAGGGTGACAGAGAGGCAGAGCGTGACAGGGAGATAGTGGGTTACTGGGGAGGTAGTCGGTGACGTGGAGGGAGTGGATGACAGGGAGATAGTGGGTGACAAAGAGAGAAAGCGAGAGAGACTGAGGGTTACAGGGAGATAGTGGGTGACACAGAGAGATACTGATGGTGACAGGGAGATAGTGGGTGACAGAGAGAGACTGATGACAATTCCAGTGGCCTGAGCAGTAAGGATAGCGGTAGTAGAGACAGCCGGGAACGCCCGGCTCTCAGAACTGTGCACAACATCAAGACACCGCTCACTGCAGGGGGAGTCTCTGACCTAATTAAGGTAGCCCATTCTGTGTGAGGGCCAAGTGGTGACCGAACACACAATCGGAACAAGCGGCAATTCCAACTCGGGCTCCATACGGGCAGAGCGGCGACTCATTCATATATGTGATAATAATGGGACTGCTAACTGGTACTGTGAGTGGGTGGTCTTCAATATGCCGGCTGTCGGGATCCCGGCGCTCAGTATACCGGCGCCGGAATCCCGACAGCCGGCATACCGACACTTATTCTACAGGTAGAATAAAATAGTGTGGCGTGCAGCAAGCCCGCAAGGGGCTCATTTGCGCTCGCCAAACTGTCGGTATGACAGGGAGTAAGTGGGTGACAGATGGACTGTGGGTGACAGGGAGTAAGTGGGTGACAGACGGACTGTGGGTGACAGGGAGTAAGTGGGTGACAGAGAGAGAGGGTGACAGGGAGTAAGTGGGTGACAGGGAGAGAGACTGAGAGTGACAGGGAGTAAGTGGGTGACAGAGAGAGAGAGACTGAGGGTGACGGGTAGTAAGTGGGTGACAGAGAGAGAGACTGAGGGTGACGGGTAGTAAGTGGGTGACAGAGAGAGAGACTGAGGGTGACAGGGAGTAAGTGGGTGACAGAGAGAGAGACTGAGGGTGACGGGTAGTAAGTGGGTGACAGAGAGAGAGAGAGAGACTGAGGGTGACGGGTAGTAAGTGGGTGACAGAGAGAGAGAGACTGAGGGTGACGGGTAGTAAGTGGGTGACAGAGAGAGAGACTGAGGGTGACAGGGAGTAAGTGGGTGACAGAGAGAGAGAGACTGAGGGTGACGGGGAGTAAGTGGGTGACTGAGTGTGGAGTGGATGACAGAGGTGGCAGCAGCAGTCTCCTTACTTCCACCTCTGTCCTGACCTTTCTGCTCTCTCGAAGTTCAACCACACTTGCTCCACACCTAGCCCATACAGCACTGCGACTCTGCTCCTCACAGCACCCCCTCCCCAGCCCTCAGCAGCAGCCGACCTCCGTCCACTCCTCACCTCAGCAGCAGCAGTCTCTTAACCTCCACCTCTTGGCCCTTCTCCCTGCACACAGCAGCACCGCTACTCCCCAATCCAAGACTAATGAAAGCAGGTCAGTGCTCACCTCGTGGCCTGCTGGGCATCCGGACCGCGGCAACGGCGTTGTTGTGGTCATAGTGGCTGACCTGGCCGGAAGTCCCTGCAGCGGAGCTGCGCTGTCTCTCAACAACACTGGGTCCACCTCCTCCGGGTGCTGACGGCTGGGCTGAGCTGTCACGCATCCGCGTTGTGGCTGCTGAGCTCCTCTGCACTGCACTGCAGAGGTGCTCAGATCAAGCTTAGCCCAGCAAGAAGAATGCTGGAGGCAGAGCTGCTGAAAGCGGAGCCTAGCGAACTGAAGCTGTCCGCGGTATAAAAAAAAAAATCTCTAAACGACAGGGGGGGCACGTGCCTTGGTGCCCCCCCCCTGTATCCGCCACTGTCTGTGGCATCCCGCTTACCTCTAATTCACCTCATATCATTGCCTATATCACCATCCTTATATTCCACACTCCAACTGCATCACATGCAAAAGCATCCCTTACTAACATGATTTCACTAGTCAACAAGTAACTGACACCCACAAGAACAGCACCTACATCTCCTTAAATATTCTGTGCTGGTGTAATTCTTTTGATGATCTGATGGGCCATGTGCATGAAGCTGAAGTAGTGGACGTAATGCTGTAAATGTGCATGTATGGGACTAGCCTACAGAACTCTAGTTAAATATATATAGTTTATCATATTAGGGGTGTGTTGTACTGATCATCACTTCTGCGATTAAATACTTCCCACCACTTTTCTTGTTTATATTAGCATTAGTAATGCCAGACTGTACTTAGAAATGCAAATAAAAATACAAGAGACAGCTCTCCCGATAAGAGCTGTCCCTTGCGATAGAAGGACTTCTGGGTTTAGGAGCTGAGAGTCCGTCTAAGCATGTGCAGTGTGATGCAGCGGCTGCTGGGGGTGCTGGGAGGCATCAGATTACATCTTTTTTTAGGGGTATATGGGAAAAGAAGCCTATAGGCTTCTAATGAGTAACGCCATCTAAAGATAGCATTTTGCACAGGCTTCATGCACCAGAATGTATTGCATTCCAGAGCTTGGAACATATGGGAAATGTAGCCAAATTCTAAAAATGGCAGTTTTCAGATTTTTACCTGCATTTTCCTTTTAGTGCATCCTGCCCTAGATGTCATATCATAAAACTATTATATTCATTGTTAGATGATAAAAAAAATGTAATCAGAGTGACTGTATATATTTGGCATGAAGTGTGTAACTGTATATTGTCAATAGGATATGGTTCACCTTAAAGTTCATTGTCCTATTTGCTTACAAAATGATGCAAACCATCAAAAAATTACAGTTCAAAAAATAAAATACTCAATAATAAAAAATCAGAAAAATGAAAAAAATATTACAATGGAGCTGTATCCATGCTGCTCTTTACAAAAGATAATAAATATTAGTTACCCTTTTGGTATAATATTATTCTAAAGAATTACAACGTAAAAAAAGAGACTGTGTCATGCTATGTTGGCCAGGCTGCTCTACACTGACTATTCACAGGTGCAATCCCATTACTGATCAGCATGGGGATTTTGACCTGCTCTGTTTCCAACCTGGGCCGGTTCATCCCTCTTTAAGCAACCTGGTGTCTTTGAGCTCCCCCAGAGACACCATATTGATGCTGAACTTAATGTGGACACCCGATCAGCATAGCTCAATGGGGACCAGAACTCCTGGCCTCAAACACTCCAACAGCCTCAGCCTCCCAAGTAGCTGGGATTACAGACACACACCACAGTGCCCGGCGAGGAGCACAGCCTTTTTTCTAGCATAGGAATTTCTCTCACTCTGACGTCATAACAATGAGAAACAGCTTATCAATGCCATCTACTGGCCATTCATATAACTACATTCTTTATATTTTTATAGGTAATGACTGATTAGATTTGGTATATACTTTATTCAGCATTGTTAGTGATTATTCTCTATCAATAATCATGCTCATGCTAGTGCCACTGTATCCCAAAACCAATTATCCATTATTTGTAATGGTACATTTTCTAGAGCACATTCCACTATGTAATTCATGCTCTGTGGCATCCCGCTTACCTCTAATTCACCTCATATCATTGCCTATATCACCATCATTATATTCCACACTCCAACTGCATCACATGCAAAAGCATCCCTTACTAACATGATTTCACTAATCAACAAGTAACTGACACCCACAAGAACAGCACCTACATCTCCTTAAATATTCTGTGCTGGTGTAATTCTTTTGATGATCTGATGGGCCATGTGCATGAAGCTGAAGTAGTGGATGTAATGCTGTAAATGTGCATGTATGGGACTAGCCTACAGAACTCTAGTTAAATATATATAGTTTATCATATTAGGGGTGTGTTGTACTGATCATCACTTCTGCGATTAAATACTTCCCACCACTTTTCTTGTTTGTATTAGCATTAGTAATGCCAGACTGTACTTAGAAATGCAAATAAAAATACAAGAGACAGCTCTCCCGATAAGAGCTGTCCCTTGCGATAGAAGGACTTCTGGGTTTAGGAGCTGAGAGTCCGTCTAAGCATGTGCAGTGTGATGCAGCGGCTGCTGGGGGTGCTGGGAGAGATCAGATTACATCTTTTTTTAGGGGTATATGGGAAAAGAAGCCTATAGGCTTCTAATGAGTAACGCCATCTAAAGATAGCATTTTGCACAGGCTTCATGCACCAGAATGTATTGCATTCCAGAGCTTGGAACATATGGGAAATGTAGCCAAATTCTAAAAATGGCAGTTTTCAGATTTTTACCTGCATTTTCCTTTTAGTGCATCCTGCCCTAGATGTCATATCATAAAACTATTATATTCATTGTTAGATGATAAAAAAAATGTAATCAGAGTGACTGTATATATTTGGCATGAAGTGTGTAACTGTATATTGTCAATAGGATATGGTTCACCTTAAAGTTCATTGTCCTATTTGCTTACAAAATGATGCAAACCATCAAAAAATTACAGTTCAAAAAATAAAATACTCAATAATAAAAAATCAGAAAAATGAAAAAAAAAAAAAAAATGACAATGGAGCTGTATCCATGCTGCTCTTTACAAAAGATAATAAATATTAGTTACCCTTTTGGTATAATATTATTCTAAAGAATTACAACGTAAAAAAAGAGACTGTGTCATGCTATGTTGGCCAGGCTGCTCTACACTGACTATTCACAGGTGCAATCCCATTACTGATCAGCATGGGGATTTTGACCTGCTCTGTTTCCAACCTGGGCCGGTTCATCCCTCTTTAAGCAACCTGGTGTCTTTGAGCTCCCCCAGAGACACCATATTGATGCTGAACTTAATGTGGACACCCGATCAGCATAGCTCAATGGGGACCAGAACTCCTGGCCTCAAACACTCCAACAGCCTCAGCCTCCCAAGTAGCTGGGATTACAGACACACACCACAGTGCCCGGCGAGGAGCACAGCCTTTTTTCTAGCATAGGAATTTCTCTCACTCTGACGTCATAACAATGAGAAACAGCTTATCAATGCCATCTACTGGCCATTCATATAACTACATTCTTTATATTTTTATAGGTAATGACTGATTAGATTTGGTATATACTTTATTCAGCATTGTTAGTGATTATTCTCTATCAATAATCATGCTCATGCTAGTGCCACTGTATCCCAAAACCAATTATCCATTATTTGTAATGGTACATTTTCTAGAGCACATTCCACTATGTAATTCATGCTCTGTGGCATCCCGCTTACCTCTAATTCACCTCATATCATTGCCTATATCACCATCATTATATTCCACACTCCAACTGCATCACATGCAAAAGCATCCCTTACTAACATGATTTCACTAATCAACAAGTAACTGACACCCACAAGAACAGCACCTACATCTCCTTAAATATTCTGTGCTGGTGTAATTCTTTTGATGATCTGATGGGCCATGTGCATGAAGCTGAAGTAGTGGATGTAATGCTGTAAATGTGCATGTATGGGACTAGCCTACAGAACTCTAGTTAAATATATATAGTTTATCATATTAGGGGTGTGTTGTACTGATCATCACTTCTGCGATTAAATACTTCCCACCACTTTTCTTGTTTGTATTAGCATTAGTAATGCCAGACTGTACTTAGAAATGCAAATAAAAATACAAGAGACAGCTCTCCCGATAAGAGCTGTCCCTTGCGATAGAAGGACTTCTGGGTTTAGGAGCTGAGAGTCCGTCTAAGCATGTGCAGTGTGATGCAGCGGCTGCTGGGGGTGCTGGGAGAGATCAGATTACATCTTTTTTTAGGGGTATATGGGAAAAGAAGCCTATAGGCTTCTAATGAGTAACGCCATCTAAAGATAGCATTTTGCACAGGCTTCATGCACCAGAATGTATTGCATTCCAGAGCTTGGAACATATGGGAAATGTAGCCAAATTCTAAAAATGGCAGTTTTCAGATTTTTACCTGCATTTTCCTTTTAGTGCATCCTGCCCTAGATGTCATATCATAAAACTATTATATTCATTGTTAGATGATAAAAAAAATGTAATCAGAGTGACTGTATATATTTGGCATGAAGTGTGTAACTGTATATTGTCAATAGGATATGGTTCACCTTAAAGTTCATTGTCCTATTTGCTTACAAAATGATGCAAACCATCAAAAAATTACAGTTCAAAAAATAAAATACTCAATAATAAAAAATCAGAAAAATGAAAAAAAAAAAAAAAATGACAATGGAGCTGTATCCATGCTGCTCTTTACAAAAGATAATAAATATTAGTTACCCTTTTGGTATAATATTATTCTAAAGAATTACAACGTAAAAAAAGAGACTGTGTCATGCTATGTTGGCCAGGCTGCTCTACACTGACTATTCACAGGTGCAATCCCATTACTGATCAGCATGGGGATTTTGACCTGCTCTGTTTCCAACCTGGGCCGGTTCATCCCTCTTTAAGCAACCTGGTGTCTTTGAGCTCCCCCAGAGACACCATATTGATGCTGAACTTAATGTGGACACCCGATCAGCATAGCTCAATGGGGACCAGAACTCCTGGCCTCAAACACTCCAACAGCCTCAGCCTCCCAAGTAGCTGGGATTACAGACACACACCACAGTGCCCGGCGAGGAGCACAGCCTTTTTTCTAGCATAGGAATTTCTCTCACTCTGACGTCATAACAATGAGAAACAGCTTATCAATGCCATCTACTGGCCATTCATATAACTACATTCTTTATATTTTTATAGGTAATGACTGATTAGATTTGGTATATACTTTATTCAGCATTGTTAGTGATTATTCTCTATCAATAATCATGCTCATGCTAGTGCCACTGTATCCCAAAACCAATTATCCATTATTTGTAATGGTACATTTTCTAGAGCACATTCCACTATGTAATTCATGCTCTGTGGCATCCCGCTTACCTCTAATTCACCTCATATCATTGCCTATATCACCATCATTATATTCCACACTCCAACTGCATCACATGCAAAAGCATCCCTTACTAACATGATTTCACTAATCAACAAGTAACTGACACCCACAAGAACAGCACCTACATCTCCTTAAATATTCTGTGCTGGTGTAATTCTTTTGATGATCTGATGGGCCATGTGCATGAAGCTGAAGTAGTGGATGTAATGCTGTAAATGTGCATGTATGGGACTAGCCTACAGAACTCTAGTTAAATATATATAGTTTATCATATTAGGGGTGTGTTGTACTGATCATCACTTCTGCGATTAAATACTTCCCACCACTTTTCTTGTTTGTATTAGCATTAGTAATGCCAGACTGTACTTAGAAATGCAAATAAAAATACAAGAGACAGCTCTCCCGATAAGAGCTGTCCCTTGCGATAGAAGGACTTCTGGGTTTAGGAGCTGAGAGTCCGTCTAAGCATGTGCAGTGTGATGCAGCGGCTGCTGGGGGTGCTGGGAGAGATCAGATTACATCTTTTTTTAGGGGTATATGGGAAAAGAAGCCTATAGGCTTCTAATGAGTAACGCCATCTAAAGATAGCATTTTGCACAGGCTTCATGCACCAGAATGTATTGCATTCCAGAGCTTGGAACATATGGGAAATGTAGCCAAATTCTAAAAATGGCAGTTTTCAGATTTTTACCTGCATTTTCCTTTTAGTGCATCCTGCCCTAGATGTCATATCATAAAACTATTATATTCATTGTTAGATGATAAAAAAAATGTAATCAGAGTGACTGTATATATTTGGCATGAAGTGTGTAACTGTATATTGTCAATAGGATATGGTTCACCTTAAAGTTCATTGTCCTATTTGCTTACAAAATGATGCAAACCATCAAAAAATTACAGTTCAAAAAATAAAATACTCAATAATAAAAAATCAGAAAAATGAAAAAAAAAAAAAAAAAAATGACAATGGAGCTGTATCCATGCTGCTCTTTACAAAAGATAATAAATATTAGTTACCCTTTTGGTATAATATTATTCTAAAGAATTACAACGTAAAAAAAGAGACTGTGTCATGCTATGTTGGCCAGGCTGCTCTACACTGACTATTCACAGGTGCAATCCCATTACTGATCAGCATGGGGATTTTGACCTGCTCTGTTTCCAACCTGGGCCGGTTCATCCCTCTTTAAGCAACCTGGTGTCTTTGAGCTCCCCCAGAGACACCATATTGATGCTGAACTTAATGTGGACACCCGATCAGCATAGCTCAATGGGGACCAGAACTCCTGGCCTCAAACACTCCAACAGCCTCAGCCTCCCAAGTAGCTGGGATTACAGACACACACCACAGTGCCCGGCGAGGAGCACAGCCTTTTTTCTAGCATAGGAATTTCTCTCACTCTGACGTCATAACAATGAGAAACAGCTTATCAATGCCATCTACTGGCCATTCATATAACTACATTCTTTATATTTTTATAGGTAATGACTGATTAGATTTGGTATATACTTTATTCAGCATTGTTAGTGATTATTCTCTATCAATAATCATGCTCATGCTAGTGCCACTGTATCCCAAAACCAATTATCCATTATTTGTAATGGTACATTTTCTAGAGCACATTCCACTATGTAATTCATGCTCTGTGGCATCCCGCTTACCTCTAATTCACCTCATATCATTGCCTATATCACCATCATTATATTCCACACTCCAACTGCATCACATGCAAAAGCATCCCTTACTAACATGATTTCACTAATCAACAAGTAACTGACACCCACAAGAACAGCACCTACATCTCCTTAAATATTCTGTGCTGGTGTAATTCTTTTGATGATCTGATGGGCCATGTGCATGAAGCTGAAGTAGTGGATGTAATGCTGTAAATGTGCATGTATGGGACTAGCCTACAGAACTCTAGTTAAATATATATAGTTTATCATATTAGGGGTGTGTTGTACTGATCATCACTTCTGCGATTAAATACTTCCCACCACTTTTCTTGTTTGTATTAGCATTAGTAATGCCAGACTGTACTTAGAAATGCAAATAAAAATACAAGAGACAGCTCTCCCGATAAGAGCTGTCCCTTGCGATAGAAGGACTTCTGGGTTTAGGAGCTGAGAGTCCGTCTAAGCATGTGCAGTGTGATGCAGCGGCTGCTGGGGGTGCTGGGAGAGATCAGATTACATCTTTTTTTAGGGGTATATGGGAAAAGAAGCCTATAGGCTTCTAATGAGTAACGCCATCTAAAGATAGCATTTTGCACAGGCTTCATGCACCAGAATGTATTGCATTCCAGAGCTTGGAACATATGGGAAATGTAGCCAAATTCTAAAAATGGCAGTTTTCAGATTTTTACCTGCATTTTCCTTTTAGTGCATCCTGCCCTAGATGTCATATCATAAAACTATTATATTCATTGTTAGATGATAAAAAAAATGTAATCAGAGTGACTGTATATATTTGGCATGAAGTGTGTAACTGTATATTGTCAATAGGATATGGTTCACCTTAAAGTTCATTGTCCTATTTGCTTACAAAATGATGCAAACCATCAAAAAATTACAGTTCAAAAAATAAAATACTCAATAATAAAAAAATCAGAAAAATGAAAAAAAAAAAAAAATGACAATGGAGCTGTATCCATGCTGCTCTTTACAAAAGATAATAAATATTAGTTACCCTTTTGGTATAATATTATTCTAAAGAATTACAACGTAAAAAAAGAGACTGTGTCATGCTATGTTGGCCAGGCTGCTCTACACTGACTATTCACAGGTGCAATCCCATTACTGATCAGCATGGGGATTTTGACCTGCTCTGTTTCCAACCTGGGCCGGTTCATCCCTCTTTAAGCAACCTGGTGTCTTTGAGCTCCCCCAGAGACACCATATTGATGCTGAACTTAATGTGGACACCCGATCAGCATAGCTCAATGGGGACCAGAACTCCTGGCCTCAAACACTCCAACAGCCTCAGCCTCCCAAGTAGCTGGGATTACAGACACACACCACAGTGCCCGGCGAGGAGCACAGCCTTTTTTCTAGCATAGGAATTTCTCTCACTCTGACGTCATAACAATGAGAAACAGCTTATCAATGCCATCTACTGGCCATTCATATAACTACATTCTTTATATTTTTATAGGTAATGACTGATTAGATTTGGTATATACTTTATTCAGCATTGTTAGTGATTATTCTCTATCAATAATCATGCTCATGCTAGTGCCACTGTATCCCAAAACCAATTATCCATTATTTGTAATGGTACATTTTCTAGAGCACATTCCACTATGTAATTCATGCTCTGTGGCATCCCGCTTACCTCTAATTCACCTCATATCATTGCCTATATCACCATCATTATATTCCACACTCCAACTGCATCACATGCAAAAGCATCCCTTACTAACATGATTTCACTAATCAACAAGTAACTGACACCCACAAGAACAGCACCTACATCTCCTTAAATATTCTGTGCTGGTGTAATTCTTTTGATGATCTGATGGGCCATGTGCATGAAGCTGAAGTAGTGGATGTAATGCTGTAAATGTGCATGTATGGGACTAGCCTACAGAACTCTAGTTAAATATATATAGTTTATCATATTAGGGGTGTGTTGTACTGATCATCACTTCTGCGATTAAATACTTCCCACCACTTTTCTTGTTTGTATTAGCATTAGTAATGCCAGACTGTACTTAGAAATGCAAATAAAAATACAAGAGACAGCTCTCCCGATAAGAGCTGTCCCTTGCGATAGAAGGACTTCTGGGTTTAGGAGCTGAGAGTCCGTCTAAGCATGTGCAGTGTGATGCAGCGGCTGCTGGGGGTGCTGGGAGAGATCAGATTACATCTTTTTTTAGGGGTATATGGGAAAAGAAGCCTATAGGCTTCTAATGAGTAACGCCATCTAAAGATAGCATTTTGCACAGGCTTCATGCACCAGAATGTATTGCATTCCAGAGCTTGGAACATATGGGAAATGTAGCCAAATTCTAAAAATGGCAGTTTTCAGATTTTTACCTGCATTTTCCTTTTAGTGCATCCTGCCCTAGATGTCATATCATAAAACTATTATATTCATTGTTAGATGATAAAAAAAATGTAATCAGAGTGACTGTATATATTTGGCATGAAGTGTGTAACTGTATATTGTCAATAGGATATGGTTCACCTTAAAGTTCATTGTCCTATTTGCTTACAAAATGATGCAAACCATCAAAAAATTACAGTTCAAAAAATAAAATACTCAATAATAAAAAATCAGAAAAATGAAAAAAAAAAAAAAAATGACAATGGAGCTGTATCCATGCTGCTCTTTACAAAAGATAATAAATATTAGTTACCCTTTTGGTATAATATTATTCTAAAGAATTACAACGTAAAAAAAGAGACTGTGTCATGCTATGTTGGCCAGGCTGCTCTACACTGACTATTCACAGGTGCAATCCCATTACTGATCAGCATGGGGATTTTGACCTGCTCTGTTTCCAACCTGGGCCGGTTCATCCCTCTTTAAGCAACCTGGTGTCTTTGAGCTCCCCCAGAGACACCATATTGATGCTGAACTTAATGTGGACACCCGATCAGCATAGCTCAATGGGGACCAGAACTCCTGGCCTCAAACACTCCAACAGCCTCAGCCTCCCAAGTAGCTGGGATTACAGACACACACCACAGTGCCCGGCGAGGAGCACAGCCTTTTTTCTAGCATAGGAATTTCTCTCACTCTGACGTCATAACAATGAGAAACAGCTTATCAATGCCATCTACTGGCCATTCATATAACTACATTCTTTATATTTTTATAGGTAATGACTGATTAGATTTGGTATATACTTTATTCAGCATTGTTAGTGATTATTCTCTATCAATAATCATGCTCATGCTAGTGCCACTGTATCCCAAAACCAATTATCCATTATTTGTAATGGTACATTTTCTAGAGCACATTCCACTATGTAATTCATGCTCTGTGGCATCCCGCTTACCTCTAATTCACCTCATATCATTGCCTATATCACCATCATTATATTCCACACTCCAACTGCATCACATGCAAAAGCATCCCTTACTAACATGATTTCACTAATCAACAAGTAACTGACACCCACAAGAACAGCACCTACATCTCCTTAAATATTCTGTGCTGGTGTAATTCTTTTGATGATCTGATGGGCCATGTGCATGAAGCTGAAGTAGTGGATGTAATGCTGTAAATGTGCATGTATGGGACTAGCCTACAGAACTCTAGTTAAATATATATAGTTTATCATATTAGGGGTGTGTTGTACTGATCATCACTTCTGCGATTAAATACTTCCCACCACTTTTCTTGTTTGTATTAGCATTAGTAATGCCAGACTGTACTTAGAAATGCAAATAAAAATACAAGAGACAGCTCTCCCGATAAGAGCTGTCCCTTGCGATAGAAGGACTTCTGGGTTTAGGAGCTGAGAGTCCGTCTAAGCATGTGCAGTGTGATGCAGCGGCTGCTGGGGGTGCTGGGAGAGATCAGATTACATCTTTTTTTAGGGGTATATGGGAAAAGAAGCCTATAGGCTTCTAATGAGTAACGCCATCTAAAGATAGCATTTTGCACAGGCTTCATGCACCAGAATGTATTGCATTCCAGAGCTTGGAACATATGGGAAATGTAGCCAAATTCTAAAAATGGCAGTTTTCAGATTTTTACCTGCATTTTCCTTTTAGTGCATCCTGCCCTAGATGTCATATCATAAAACTATTATATTCATTGTTAGATGATAAAAAAAATGTAATCAGAGTGACTGTATATATTTGGCATGAAGTGTGTAACTGTATATTGTCAATAGGATATGGTTCACCTTAAAGTTCATTGTCCTATTTGCTTACAAAATGATGCAAACCATCAAAAAATTACAGTTCAAAAAATAAAATACTCAATAATAAAAAATCAGAAAAATGAAAAAAAAAAAAAAAAATGACAATGGAGCTGTATCCATGCTGCTCTTTACAAAAGATAATAAATATTAGTTACCCTTTTGGTATAATATTATTCTAAAGAATTACAACGTAAAAAAAGAGACTGTGTCATGCTATGTTGGCCAGGCTGCTCTACACTGACTATTCACAGGTGCAATCCCATTACTGATCAGCATGGGGATTTTGACCTGCTCTGTTTCCAACCTGGGCCGGTTCATCCCTCTTTAAGCAACCTGGTGTCTTTGAGCTCCCCCAGAGACACCATATTGATGCTGAACTTAATGTGGACACCCGATCAGCATAGCTCAATGGGGACCAGAACTCCTGGCCTCAAACACTCCAACAGCCTCAGCCTCCCAAGTAGCTGGGATTACAGACACACACCACAGTGCCCGGCGAGGAGCACAGCCTTTTTTCTAGCATAGGAATTTCTCTCACTCTGACGTCATAACAATGAGAAACAGCTTATCAATGCCATCTACTGGCCATTCATATAACTACATTCTTTATATTTTTATAGGTAATGACTGATTAGATTTGGTATATACTTTATTCAGCATTGTTAGTGATTATTCTCTATCAATAATCATGCTCATGCTAGTGCCACTGTATCCCAAAACCAATTATCCATTATTTGTAATGGTACATTTTCTAGAGCACATTCCACTATGTAATTCATGCTCTGTGGCATCCCGCTTACCTCTAATTCACCTCATATCATTGCCTATATCACCATCATTATATTCCACACTCCAACTGCATCACATGCAAAAGCATCCCTTACTAACATGATTTCACTAATCAACAAGTAACTGACACCCACAAGAACAGCACCTACATCTCCTTAAATATTCTGTGCTGGTGTAATTCTTTTGATGATCTGATGGGCCATGTGCATGAAGCTGAAGTAGTGGATGTAATGCTGTAAATGTGCATGTATGGGACTAGCCTACAGAACTCTAGTTAAATATATATAGTTTATCATATTAGGGGTGTGTTGTACTGATCATCACTTCTGCGATTAAATACTTCCCACCACTTTTCTTGTTTGTATTAGCATTAGTAATGCCAGACTGTACTTAGAAATGCAAATAAAAATACAAGAGACAGCTCTCCCGATAAGAGCTGTCCCTTGCGATAGAAGGACTTCTGGGTTTAGGAGCTGAGAGTCCGTCTAAGCATGTGCAGTGTGATGCAGCGGCTGCTGGGGGTGCTGGGAGAGATCAGATTACATCTTTTTTTAGGGGTATATGGGAAAAGAAGCCTATAGGCTTCTAATGAGTAACGCCATCTAAAGATAGCATTTTGCACAGGCTTCATGCACCAGAATGTATTGCATTCCAGAGCTTGGAACATATGGGAAATGTAGCCAAATTCTAAAAATGGCAGTTTTCAGATTTTTACCTGCATTTTCCTTTTAGTGCATCCTGCCCTAGATGTCATATCATAAAACTATTATATTCATTGTTAGATGATAAAAAAAATGTAATCAGAGTGACTGTATATATTTGGCATGAAGTGTGTAACTGTATATTGTCAATAGGATATGGTTCACCTTAAAGTTCATTGTCCTATTTGCTTACAAAATGATGCAAACCATCAAAAAATTACAGTTCAAAAAATAAAATACTCAATAATAAAAAATCAGAAAAATGAAAAAAAAAAAAAAAATGACAATGGAGCTGTATCCATGCTGCTCTTTACAAAAGATAATAAATATTAGTTACCCTTTTGGTATAATATTATTCTAAAGAATTACAACGTAAAAAAAGAGACTGTGTCATGCTATGTTGGCCAGGCTGCTCTACACTGACTATTCACAGGTGCAATCCCATTACTGATCAGCATGGGGATTTTGACCTGCTCTGTTTCCAACCTGGGCCGGTTCATCCCTCTTTAAGCAACCTGGTGTCTTTGAGCTCCCCCAGAGACACCATATTGATGCTGAACTTAATGTGGACACCCGATCAGCATAGCTCAATGGGGACCAGAACTCCTGGCCTCAAACACTCCAACAGCCTCAGCCTCCCAAGTAGCTGGGATTACAGACACACACCACAGTGCCCGGCGAGGAGCACAGCCTTTTTTCTAGCATAGGAATTTCTCTCACTCTGACGTCATAACAATGAGAAACAGCTTATCAATGCCATCTACTGGCCATTCATATAACTACATTCTTTATATTTTTATAGGTAATGACTGATTAGATTTGGTATATACTTTATTCAGCATTGTTAGTGATTATTCTCTATCAATAATCATGCTCATGCTAGTGCCACTGTATCCCAAAACCAATTATCCATTATTTGTAATGGTACATTTTCTAGAGCACATTCCACTATGTAATTCATGCTCTGTGGCATCCCGCTTACCTCTAATTCACCTCATATCATTGCCTATATCACCATCATTATATTCCACACTCCAACTGCATCACATGCAAAAGCATCCCTTACTAACATGATTTCACTAATCAACAAGTAACTGACACCCACAAGAACAGCACCTACATCTCCTTAAATATTCTGTGCTGGTGTAATTCTTTTGATGATCTGATGGGCCATGTGCATGAAGCTGAAGTAGTGGATGTAATGCTGTAAATGTGCATGTATGGGACTAGCCTACAGAACTCTAGTTAAATATATATAGTTTATCATATTAGGGGTGTGTTGTACTGATCATCACTTCTGCGATTAAATACTTCCCACCACTTTTCTTGTTTGTATTAGCATTAGTAATGCCAGACTGTACTTAGAAATGCAAATAAAAATACAAGAGACAGCTCTCCCGATAAGAGCTGTCCCTTGCGATAGAAGGACTTCTGGGTTTAGGAGCTGAGAGTCCGTCTAAGCATGTGCAGTGTGATGCAGCGGCTGCTGGGGGTGCTGGGAGAGATCAGATTACATCTTTTTTTAGGGGTATATGGGAAAAGAAGCCTATAGGCTTCTAATGAGTAACGCCATCTAAAGATAGCATTTTGCACAGGCTTCATGCACCAGAATGTATTGCATTCCAGAGCTTGGAACATATGGGAAATGTAGCCAAATTCTAAAAATGGCAGTTTTCAGATTTTTACCTGCATTTTCCTTTTAGTGCATCCTGCCCTAGATGTCATATCATAAAACTATTATATTCATTGTTAGATGATAAAAAAAATGTAATCAGAGTGACTGTATATATTTGGCATGAAGTGTGTAACTGTATATTGTCAATAGGATATGGTTCACCTTAAAGTTCATTGTCCTATTTGCTTACAAAATGATGCAAACCATCAAAAAATTACAGTTCAAAAATAAAATACTCAATAATAAAAATCAGAAAAATGAAAAAAAAAAAAAAATGACAAAGGAGCTGTATCCATGCTGCTCTTTACAAAAGATAATAAATATTAGTTACCCTTTTGGTATAATATTATTCTAAAGAATTACAACGTAAAAAAGAGACTGTGTCATGCCTATGTTGGCCAGGCTGCTCTACACTGACTATTCACAGGTGCAATCCCATTACTGATCAGCATGGGGATTTTGACCTGCTCTGTTCCAACCTGGCCGGTTCATCCCCTCTTTAAGCAACCTGGTGTCTTTGAGCTCCCCCAGAGACACCATATTGATGCTGAACTTAATGTGGACACCCGATCAGCATAGCTCAATGGGGACCAGAACTCCTGGCCTCAAACACTCAACAGCCTCAGCCTCCCAAGTAGCTGGGATTACAGACACACACCACAGTGCCCGGCGAGGAGCACAGCCTTTTTTCTAGCATAGGAATTTCTCTCACTCTGACGTCATAACAATGAGAAACAGCTTATCAATGCCATCTAACTGGCCATTCATATAACTACATTCTTTATATTTTTATAGGTAATGACTGATTAGATTTGGTATATACTTTATTCAGCATTGTTAGTGATTATTCTCTATCAATAATCATGCTCATGCTAGTGCCACTGTATCCCCAAACCAATTATCCATTATTTGTAATGGTACATTTTCTAGAGCACATTCCACTATGTAATTCATGCTCTGTGGCATCCCGCTTACCTCTAATTCACCTCATATCATTGCCTATATCACCATCATTATATCCACACTCCAACTGCATCACATGCCAAAAGCATCCCTTACTAACATGATTTCACTAATCAACAAGTAACTGACACCCACAAGAACAGCACCTACATCTCCTTAATATTCTGTGCTGGTGTAATTCTTTTGATGATCTGATGGGCCATGTGCATGAAGCTGAAGTAGTGGATGTAATGCTGTAAATGTGCATGTATGGGCTACTAGCCTACAGAACTCTAGTTAAATATATATAGTTTATCATATTAGGGGTGTGTTGTACTGATCATCACTTCTGCGATTAAATACTTCCCACCACTTTTCTTGTTTGTATTAGCATTAGTAATGCCAGACTGTACTTAGAAATGCAAATAAAAATACAAGAGACAGCTCTCCCGATAAGAGCTGTCCCTTGCGATAGAAGGACTTCTGGGTTTAGGAGCTGAGAGTCCGTCTAAGCATGTGCAGTGTGATGCAGCGGCTG